>NW_026527478.1:300000-518813 GCF_022682495.2 Desmodus rotundus
TCTGAGCACAATGGCCTCCTGAGATAAGCGGTTTCCTAGCATACGGTTTCCAAGGATAAGGTTGCCTTGGATACTGCATTCTAGAATGCGGTGTGTCAGGATCTAGAATCTTGTGTTGCGGGTTCTGAGCACAATGGCCTCCAGGGTAAGCCGTTTCCTAGGATACGGTTTCCAAGGATACGGTGCCTTGGTTACTGCATTCTAGCATGCGGTGTGTCAGGATCTAGAATCTTGTGGTGCGGGTTCTGAGCACAATGGCCTCCTGAGATAAGCGGTTCCCTCGATACGGTTTCCAAGGATACGGTTGCCTTGGATACTGCATTCTAGAATGCGGTGTGTCAGGATCTAGAATCTTGTGGGGCGTGTTCTGAGCACAACGGCCTCCTGAGATACGCGGTTTCCTAGGATACGGTTTCCAAGGATACGGTTGCCTTGGTTACTGCATTCTAGAATGCGGTGTGTCAGGATCTAGAATCTTGTGGTGCGGGTTCTGAGCACAACGGCCTCCTGAGATAAGCGGTTTCCTAGGATACGGTTTCCAAGGATACGGTTGCCTTGGTTACTGCATTCTAGAATGCGGTGTAACAGGATCTAGAATCTTGTGGGACGGGTTCTGAGCACAATCGTCTCCAGACTAAGCGGTTTCCTAGGATACGGTTTCCAAGGATACGGTTGCCTTCGATACTGCGTTCTAGAATGCGGTGTGTCAGGATCTGGAATCTTGTGGTGCGGGTTCTGAGAACAATGGCCTCCTGAGATAAGCGGTTTCCTAGGATACGGTTTCCAAGGATACGGTTGCCTTGGATACTGCATTCTAGAATGCGGTGTGTCAGGATCTAGAATCTTGTGTTGCGGGTTCTGAGCACAATGGCCTCCAGAGTAAGCCGCTTCCTAGGATACGGTTTCCAAGGATACGGTGCCTTGGTTACCGCATTCTAGAATGTGGTGTGTCACGATCTAGAATCTTGTGGTGCGGGTTCTGAGCACAACGGCCTCCTGAGATAAGCGGTTTCCTAGGATACGGTTTCCAAGGATACGGTTGCCTTGGTTACTGCATTCTAGAATGCGGTGTGTCAGGATCTAGAATCTTGTGGTGCGGGTTCTGAGCACAACGGCCTCCTGAGATAAGCGGTTTCCTAGGATACGGGTTCCAAGGATACGGTTGCCTTGGTTACTGCATTCTAGAATGCGGTGTGTCAGGATCTAGAATCTTGTGGTGCGTGTTCTGAGCACCACGGCCTCCTGAGATAAGCGGTTTACTAGGATACGGTTTCCAAGGATACGGTTGCCTTGGTTACTGCATTCTAGAATGCGGTGTGTCAGGATCTAGAATCTTGTGGTGCGGGTTCTGAGCACAACGGCCTCCTGAGATAAGCGGTTTCCTAGGATACGGTTTCCAAGGATACGGTTGCCTTGGTTACTGCATTCTAGAATGCGGTGTGTCAGGATCTAGAATCTCGTGGTGCCGGTTATGAGCACAACGGCCTCCTGAGATAAGCGGTTTCCTAGGATACGGTTTCCAAGGATACGGTTGCCTTGGATACTGCATTCTAGAATGCGGTGTGTCAGGATCAAGAATCTTGTGGTGCGGGTTCTGAGCACAATGGCCTCCTGAGATAAGCGGTTTCCTAGGATACGGTTTCCAAGTATACGGTTGCCTTGGATACTGCATTCTAGAATGCGGTGTGTCAGGATCTTGAATCTTGTGGCACGGGTTCTGAGCACAATGGTATCCAGGGACACTTGGTTTCCCAGGATACCTTTTCCAAGGATACGGTTGTCTTGAATACGGCGTTCTAGAATGCGGTTTGTCAGGATCTAGATTCTTGTTGGGTGAGTTCTGAGCACAATGGTCTCCAGAGATAACGGGTTTCCTAGGATACGGTTTCTAAGGATACATTTGCCTTGTATACGGTGTTCTAGAATGTGGTGTGTCAGGATCTAGAATCTTGTGGTGCGGGTTATGAGCACTATTGTCTCCAGGTATACCCGGTTTCCTAGGATATCTTTTCCAAGGATACGGTTGCCTTGGATACGGCGTTCTAGAATGTGGTGTGTCAGTATCTAGAATCTTGTGGGAGGGGTTCTGATCACATTGTTCTCATGAGGTAAGCTGTTTCCTAGTATACGGTTTCCAAGGATATGCTTGGTTTGGATAAGGTGTTCCAGAATGAGGTGTGTCAGGATCTAGAATCTTGTGAAACAGGTCCTGAGCACAATGGTATCCAGAGATAAGCGATTTCTTAGGATACAGTTTACAAGGATACTGTTGCCTTGCATACAGCGTTCCAGAATGAGGTGTGTTACGATCTAGTATCTTGGTGGACGGGTTCTAAGCACAATGGTACCAGATATAAGCGGTTTTCTATAATACGGTTTCCAAAGATACGGTAGTCTTGGATAAGGCATTCTAGAATGTGGTGTGTCAGGATCTAGAATCTTGAGGAGCGGGTTCTGTGCACAATGGTCTCCAGAGATAAGTGGTTTCCTAGGATACGTTTTCCAAGGATACTGTTCGTTGGATACGGAGTTCAAAAATGTGATGTGTCACGATCTAGAATCTTGTGGGACGGGTTCTGAGCACATTGTTCTCCAGAGGTAAGTGGTTTCCTATGATACGGTTTCCAAGGATACATTTGCCTTGGATACGGCATTCTGGAAAGTGGTGTGTCAGCATATAGAATCTTGTGAGGCGGGTTCTGAGCATAATAGTCTCCAGATATATGCGGTTTCCTAGGATATGGTTTCCAAGTATACGGTTGGCTTGGATACGGCGTTCTAGAATGTGGTGTGTCAGGATCTACAATTTTGTGTTGCCGGTCCTGAGCACATGGGTCTGCAGAGATAAGCGGTTTCTAGGTTACGGTTTCAAAGGATACATTTGCCTTGGGTACGGTGTTCTAGAAAGTGGTGTGTCAGCATCTAGAATCTGGTGGGGCAGGTTCTGAGCACAATGGTCTCCGGAGATAAGCGGTTTCCTACGATACGGTTTCCAAGTTTAAGGTTGCCTTGGATACGGCTTTCTAGAACGTGGTGTGTCAGGATGTAGAATCTTGTGGGGCGGTTTCTGAGCACAATGGTCTCCAGGGATACGCGGTTGCCTAGGATATCTTTTCCAAGGATACGTTTGCCTTGGATACGGCGTTCTAGAATGTGGTGTGTCAGGATCTATAATCTTGTTGGACGGGTGTGAGCACATTGGTCTCCAAAGATAAACGGTTTCCTAGGATACGGTTCCCAAGAATAAGGTTGCCTTGATTACTGCATTCAAAAATGTGGTGTGCCAGGATGCAGATACTTGGGAGAGGTGTTCTGAGCACAACGGTCTCTAAGGTTTCATGGTTTCCTAGGATACTGATTCCAAGGATATTGTTGACATAAATACGGCGTTCTTGAATGTGGTGAGTCAGGATCTAGAATATTGTGGTGCGGGTTCTGAGCACAATGGCCTCCAGATATAAGCGGTTTCCTACGATACGGTTTCCAAGTATAAGGTTTCCTTGGATATGGCGTCCTAGAACGTGGTTTGTCAGGATGTAGAATCTTGTGGGGCGGGTTCTGAGCACAATGGTCTCCAGGGATACGCGGTTTCCTAGGATACGCTATCCATGGATACAATTGCCTTGCAACGGCGTTTTAGAATGTGGAGTTCAGTATCTAGAATCTTGTAGGCCGGGTTGTGAGAACAATAGTCTCCAGGGATACGCGGTTTCCTAGGAGCCGGACTCCAAGGATATGGTTGCCTTGGATACTGCATTCTAGAATGCGGTGTGTCAGGATCTAGAATCTTGTGGGGCGGGTTTTTACCACCAGGGTCTCTAGAGATAAGCGGTTTCCCAGGATATGGTTTCCAAGGATACTGTTGCCTTTTATACAGGGTTCTAGAACGTGGTGTGTCAGGATCTAGAATCTTGTGGGGACGGTTCTGAGCACAATGGCCTCCTGAGATAAGCGGTTTCCTAGGATACGGTTTCCAAGGATACGGTGGCCTTGGATACTGCATTCTAGAATGCGGTGTGTCAGGATCTAGAATCTTGTGGTGAGGGTTCTGAGCACAATGGCCTCCTGAGATAAGCTGTTTCCTATGATACGTTTTCCAAGGATACGGTGGCATTGGATATGTCGTTCTAGAATGTGGTGTGTCAGAATCTAGAATGTTGTGGTGCGGGTTCTGAGCACAATGGCCTCCTGAGATAAGCGGGTACCTAGGATAGGGTTTTCAAGGATACGGTTCCTTGGATACTGCATTCTAGAATGTGGTGTGTCAGGATCTAGAATGTTGTGGTGCGGGTTCTGAGCACAATGGCCTCCTGAGATAAGCGGTTTCCTAGGATACGGTTTCCAAGGATACGGTTGCCTTGGATACGGCGTTCTAGAATGTGGTGTGTCAGGATCTAGAATCTTGTGGTGCGGGTTCTGAGCACAATGGCCCACTTAGATAAGCGGTTTCCTAGGATACGGTTTCCAAGGATACGGTTGCCTTGGATACAGCGTTCTAGAATGTGGTGTGTCAGCATCTAGAATCTTGTGTTGCGGGTTCTGAGCCCAATGGCCTCCTGAGATAAGCGGTTTCCTAGGATACCGTTTCTAAGGATACATTTACCTTTGATACGGTGTTCTAGAATGTGGTGTGTCAGGATCTAGAATCTGTAGTGCGGGTTATGAGCACTATTGTCTCCAGGGATACCCTGTTTCCTAGGATACCTTTTCCAAGGATACTGTTGCCTTGGATACGGCCTTCTAGAATGTGGTGTGTCAGGATCTGGAATCTTGTAGGAGGAATTCTGAGCACATTGTTCTCCAGAGGTAAGCCGTTTCTTAGTATACGGTTTCCAACGATATGCTTGCCTTGCATAAGGCGTTCCAGAAGGAGGTGTGTCAGGATCTAGAATCTTGTGGGACGAGACCTGAGCACAATGGTCTCCAGAGATAAGCGATTTCTTAGGATACAGTTTACAAGGATATGTTGCCTTGGATACGGCGATCCATAATGAGGTGTGTTACGATCTAGTATCTTGGTGGACGGGTTCTAAGCACAATGGGCATCAGATATAAGCGGTTTCCTATAATACATTTTCCAAGGATACGGTAGCCTTGGATAAGGCGTTCTAGAATATGGTGTGTCAGGATCTAGAATCTTGTGGGGCGGGTTCTGCGCACAATGGTCTCCAGAGATAAGTGGTTTCCTAGGATACGTTTTCCAAGGATACGGTTGTCTTGGATACGGAGTTCAAAAATGTGATGTGTCACGATCTAGAATCTTGTGGGACGGGTTCTGAGCACATTGTTCTCCAGAGGTAAGTGGTTTCCTATGATACGGTTTCCAAGGATACATTTGCCTTGGATACGGCGTTCTAGAAAGTGGTGTGTCATCATATAGAATCTTGTCGAGCGGGTTCTTAGCACAATGGTCTCCACGTAAGCGGTTTCCTAGGATACGGTTTCCAAGGATACAGTTTCCTTGGATACGGCGTTGTAGAATGCGGTGTGTCAGGATCTACAATCTTGTGGGGCGGGTTCTGAGCACATTGGTCTCCAAAGATAAGCGGTTTCCTAGGATATGGTTTCCAAGGATACGGTTGCCTTGGATACTGCATTCTAGAATGCTGTGTGTCAGGATCTAGAATCTTCTGGTGCGGGTTCTGAGCACAATGGCCCCCTGAGATAAGCGGTTTCCTATGATACGGTTTCCAAGTATACGGTTGGCTTGGATACGGCGTTCTAGAATGTCGTGTGTCAGGATCTACAATTTTGTGGTGCCGGTTCTGAGCACATTGGTCTGCAGAGATAAGCGGTTTCCTAGGTTGCGGTTTCAAAGGATACATTTGCCTGGGTACGGTGTTCTAGAAAGAGGTGTGTGCATCTAGAATCTGGTGGGGCAGGTTCTGAGCACAATGGTCTCCTGAGATAAGCTGGTTCCTAGGATGCGGTTTCCAAGGATACGGTATCCTTGTATACGGCTTTGTAGAATGCGGTGTGTCAGGATCTACAATCTTGTGGGGCGGGTTCTGAGCATAATGGTCTCCAGATATATGCGGTTTCCTAGGATACGGTTTCCAAGTATACGGTTGGCTTGGATACGGCGTTCTAGAATGTGGTGTGTCACGATCTACAATTTTGTGGTGCCGGTTCTGAGTACATTGGTCTGCAGATATAAGCGGTTTCCTAGCTTACAGTTTCAAAGGATACATTTGCCTGGGTACGGTGTTCTAGAAAGTGGTGTGTCAGCATCTAGAATCTGGTGGGGCAGGTTCTGAGCACAATGTTCTCCTGAGATAAGCGGGTTCCTAGGATGCGGTTTCCAAGGATACGGTATCCTTGGATACGGCTTTGTAGAATGTGGTTTGTGAGGATCTAGAATCTTGTGTGATGGGTTCTGAGCACATTGGTCTCCAGTGATAAGGGGTTTCCTAGGATACGGTTTCCAAGCTTACATTTGCCTTGGATACGGCATTCGGGAAAGTGGTGTGTCAGCATATAGAATCTTTTGAGGCGGGTTCTGAGCATAATAGTCTCCAGATATATGCGGTTTCCTAGGATATGGTTTCCAAGTATACGGTTGGCTTGGATACGGCGTTCTAGAATGTGGTGTGTCAGCATCTACAATTTTGTGTTGCCGGTCCTGAGCACATGGGTCTGCAGAGATAAGCGGTTTCTAGGTTACGGTTTCAAAGGATACATTTGCCTTGGGTACGGTGTTCTAGAAAGTGGTGTGTCAGCATCTAGAATCTGGTGGGGCAGGTTCTGAGCACAATGGTCTCCAGAGATAATTGGGTTCCTACGATGCGGTTTCCAAGGATACGGTATCCTTGGATACGGCTTGGTAGAATGTGGTTTGTGAGGATCTAGAATCTTGTGTGACAGGTTCTGACAACATTGGTCTCCATTGATAAGCGGTTTCCAAGGATACGGTTTCCAAGGATACATTTGCCTTGGATAAGACGTTCTAGAAACTGGTGTGTCAGTATCTAGAATATTGTGGTGCGGGTTCTGAGCACAATGGCCTCCTGAGATAAGCGGGGCCTAGGTATGGTTTTCAAGGGTACGGTGCCTTGGATACTGCATTCTAGAATGTGGTGTGTCAGGATCTAGAATGTTGTGGTGTGGGTTCTGAGCACAATGGCCTCCTGAGATAAGCGGTTTCCTAGGATACGGTTTCCCAGGATATGGTTGCCTTGCATACAGCGTTCTAGAATGCGGTGTGTCAGGATCTAGAATCTTGTGGTGCGGGTTCTGAGCACAACGGCCTCCTGAGATAAGCGGTTTCCTAGGATACGGTTTCCAAGGATACGGTTGCCTTGGTTACTGCATTCTAGAATGCGGTGTAACAGGATCTAGAATCTTGTGGGACGGGTTCTGAGCACAATCGTCTCCAGAGTAAGCGGTTTCCTAGGATACGGTTTCCAAGGATACGGTTGCCTTCGATACTGCGTTCTAGAATGCGGTGTGTCAGGATCTGGAATCTTGTGGTGCGGGTTCTGAGAACAATGGCCTCCTGAGATAAGCGGTTTCCTAGGATACGGTTTCCAAGGATACGGTTGCCTTGGATACTGCATTCTAGAATGCGGTGTGTCAGGATCTAGAATCTTGTGTTGCGGGTTCTGAGCACAATGGCCTCCAGAGTAAGCCGCTTCCTAGGATACGGTTTCCAAGGATACGGTGCCTTGGTTACTGCATTCTAGAATGTGGTGTGTCACGATCTAGAATCTTGTGGTGCGGGTTCTGAGCACAACGGCCTCCTGAGATAAGCGGTTTCCTAGGATACGGTTTCCAAGGATACGGTTGCCTTGGTTACTGCATTCTAGAATGCGGTGTGTCAGGATCTAGAATCTTGTGGTGCGGGTTCTGAGCACAACGGCCTCCTGAGATAAGCGGTTTCCTAGGATACGGGTTCCAAGGATACGGTTGCCTTGGTTACTGCATTCTAGAATGCGGTGTGTCAGGATCTAGAATCTTGTGGTGCGTGTTCTGAGCACCACGGCCTCCTGAGATAAGCGGTTTACTAGGATACGGTTTCCAAGGATACGGTTGCCTTGGTTACTGCATTCTAGAATGCGGTGTGTCAGGATCTAGAATCTTGTGGTGCGGGTTCTGAGCACAACGGCCTCCTGAGATAAGCGGTTTCCTAGGATACGGTTTCCAAGGATACGGTTGCCTTGGTTACTGCATTCTAGAATGCGGTGTGTCAGGATCTAGAATCTCGTGGTGCCGGTTATGAGCACAACGGCCTCCTGAGATAAGCGGTTTCCTAGGATACGGTTTCCAAGGATACGGTTGCCTTGGATACTGCATTCTAGAATGCGGTGTGTCAGGATCAAGAATCTTGTGGTGCGGGTTCTGAGCACAATGGCCTCCTGAGATAAGCGGTTTCCTAGGATACGGTTTCCAAGTATACGGTTGCCTTGGATACTGCATTCTAGAATGCGGTGTGTCAGGATCTTGAATCTTGTGGCACGGGTTCTGAGCACAATGGTATCCAGGGACACTTGGTTTCCCAGGATACCTTTTCCAAGGATACGGTTGTCTTGAATACGGCGTTCTAGAATGCGGTTTGTCAGGATCTAGATTCTTGTTGGGTGAGTTCTGAGCACAATGGTCTCCAGAGATAACGGGTTTCCTAGGATACGGTTTCTAAGGATACATTTGCCTTGTATACGGTGTTCTAGAATGTGGTGTGTCAGGATCTAGAATCTTGTGGTGCGGGTTATGAGCACTATTGTCTCCAGGTATACCCGGTTTCCTAGGATATCTTTTCCAAGGATACGGTTGCCTTGGATACGGCGTTCTAGAATGTGGTGTGTCAGTATCTAGAATCTTGTGGGAGGGGTTCTGATCACATTGTTCTCATGAGGTAAGCTGTTTCCTAGTATACGGTTTCCAAGGATATGCTTGGTTTGGATAAGGTGTTCCAGAATGAGGTGTGTCAGGATCTAGAATCTTGTGAAACAGGTCCTGAGCACAATGGTATCCAGAGATAAGCGATTTCTTAGGATACAGTTTACAAGGATACTGTTGCCTTGCATACAGCGTTCCAGAATGAGGTGTGTTACGATCTAGTATCTTGGTGGACGGGTTCTAAGCACAATGGTACCAGATATAAGCGGTTTTCTATAATACGGTTTCCAAAGATACGGTAGTCTTGGATAAGGCATTCTAGAATGTGGTGTGTCAGGATCTAGAATCTTGAGGGGCGGGTTCTGTGCACAATGGTCTCCAGAGATAAGTGGTTTCCTAGGATACGTTTTCCAAGGATACTGTTCGTTGGATACGGAGTTCAAAAATGTGATGTGTCACGATCTAGAATCTTGTGGGACGGGTTCTGAGCACATTGTTCTCCAGAGGTAAGTGGTTTCCTATGATACGGTTTCCAAGGATACATTTGCCTTGGATACGGCATTCTGGAAAGTGGTGTGTCAGCATATAGAATCTTGTGAGGCGGGTTCTGAGCATAATAGTCTCCAGATATATGCGGTTTCCTAGGATATGGTTTCCAAGTATACGGTTGGCTTGGATACGGCGTTCTAGAATGTGGTGTGTCAGGATCTACAATTTTGTGTTGCCGGTCCTGAGCACATGGGTCTGCAGAGATAAGCGGTTTCTAGGTTACGGTTTCAAAGGATACATTTGCCTTGGGTACGGTGTTCTAGAAAGTGGTGTGTCAGCATCTAGAATCTGGTGGGGCAGGTTCTGAGCACAATGGTCTCCGGAGATAAGCGGTTTCCTACGATACGGTTTCCAAGTTTAAGGTTGCCTTGGATACGGCTTTCTAGAACGTGGTGTGTCAGGATGTAGAATCTTGTGGGGCGGTTTCTGAGCACAATGGTCTCCAGGGATACGCGGTTGCCTAGGATATCTTTTCCAAGGATACGTTTGCCTTGGATACGGCGTTCTAGAATGTGGTGTGTCAGGATCTATAATCTTGTTGGACGGGTGTGAGCACATTGGTCTCCAAAGATAAACGGTTTCCTAGGATACGGTTCCCAAGAATAAGGTTGCCTTGATTACTGCATTCAAAAATGTGGTGTGCCAGGATGCAGATACTTGGGAGAGGTGTTCTGAGCACAACGGTCTCTAAGGTTTCATGGTTTCCTAGGATACTGATTCCAAGGATATTGTTGACATAAATACGGCGTTCTTGAATGTGGTGAGTCAGGATCTAGAATATTGTGGTGCGGGTTCTGAGCACAATGGCCTCCAGATATAAGCGGTTTCCTACGATACGGTTTCCAAGTATAAGGTTTCCTTGGATATGGCGTCCTAGAACGTGGTTTGTCAGGATGTAGAATCTTGTGGGGCGGGTTCTGAGCACAATGGTCTCCAGGGATACGCGGTTTCCTAGGATACGCTATCCATGGATACAATTGCCTTGCAACGGCGTTTTAGAATGTGGAGTTCAGTATCTAGAATCTTGTAGGCCGGGTTGTGAGAACAATAGTCTCCAGGGATACGCGGTTTCCTAGGAGCCGGACTCCAAGGATATGGTTGCCTTGGATACTGCATTCTAGAATGCGGTGTGTCAGGATCTAGAATCTTGTGGGGCGGGTTTTTACCACCAGGGTCTCTAGAGATAAGCGGTTTCCCAGGATATGGTTTCCAAGGATACTGTTGCCTTTTATACAGGGTTCTAGAACGTGGTGTGTCAGGATCTAGAATCTTGTGGGGACGGTTCTGAGCACAATGGCCTCCTGAGATAAGCGGTTTCCTAGGATACGGTTTCCAAGGATACGGTGGCCTTGGATACTGCATTCTAGAATGCGGTGTGTCAGGATCTAGAATCTTGTGGTGAGGGTTCTGAGCACAATGGCCTCCTGAGATAAGCTGTTTCCTATGATACGTTTTCCAAGGATACGGTGGCATTGGATATGTCGTTCTAGAATGTGGTGTGTCAGAATCTAGAATGTTGTGGTGCGGGTTCTGAGCACAATGGCCTCCTGAGATAAGCGGGTACCTAGGATAGGGTTTTCAAGGATACGGTTCCTTGGATACTGCATTCTAGAATGTGGTGTGTCAGGATCTAGAATGTTGTGGTGCGGGTTCTGAGCACAATGGCCTCCTGAGATAAGCGGTTTCCTAGGATACGGTTTCCAAGGATACGGTTGCCTTGGATACGGCGTTCTAGAATGTGGTGTGTCAGGATCTAGAATCTTGTGATGCGGGTTCTGAGCACAATGGCCCACTTAGATAAGCGGTTTCCTAGGATACGGTTTCCAAGGATACGGTTGCCTTGGATACAGCGTTCTAGAATGTGGTGTGTCAGCATCTAGAATCTTGTGTTGCGGGTTCTGAGCCCAATGGCCTCCTGAGATAAGCGGTTTCCTAGGATACCGTTTCTAAGGATACATTTACCTTTGATACGGTGTTCTAGAATGTGGTGTGTCAGGATCTAGAATCTGTAGTGCGGGTTATGAGCACTATTGTCTCCAGGGATACCCTGTTTCCTAGGATACCTTTTCCAAGGATACTGTTGCCTTGGATACGGCCTTCTAGAATGTGGTGTGTCAGGATCTGGAATCTTGTAGGAGGAATTCTGAGCACATTGTTCTCCAGAGGTAAGCCGTTTCTTAGTATACGGTTTCCAACGATATGCTTGCCTTGCATAAGGCGTTCCAGAAGGAGGTGTGTCAGGATCTAGAATCTTGTGGGACGAGACCTGAGCACAATGGTCTCCAGAGATAAGCGATTTCTTAGGATACAGTTTACAAGGATATGTTGCCTTGGATACGGCGATCCATAATGAGGTGTGTTACGATCTAGTATCTTGGTGGACGGGTTCTAAGCACAATGGGCATCAGATATAAGCGGTTTCCTATAATACATTTTCCAAGGATACGGTAGCCTTGGATAAGGCGTTCTAGAATATGGTGTGTCAGGATCTAGAATCTTGTGGGGCGGGTTCTGCGCACAATGGTCTCCAGAGATAAGTGGTTTCCTAGGATACGTTTTCCAAGGATACGGTTGTCTTGGATACGGAGTTCAAAAATGTGATGTGTCACGATCTAGAATCTTGTGGGACGGGTTCTGAGCACATTGTTCTCCAGAGGTAAGTGGTTTCCTATGATACGGTTTCCAAGGATACATTTGCCTTGGATACGGCGTTCTAGAAAGTGGTGTGTCATCATATAGAATCTTGTCGAGCGGGTTCTTAGCACAATGGTCTCCACGTAAGCGGTTTCCTAGGATACGGTTTCCAAGGATACAGTTTCCTTGGATACGGCGTTGTAGAATGCGGTGTGTCAGGATCTACAATCTTGTGGGGCGGGTTCTGAGCACATTGGTCTCCAAAGATAAGCGGTTTCCTAGGATATGGTTTCCAAGGATACGGTTGCCTTGGATACTGCATTCTAGAATGCTGTGTGTCAGGATCTAGAATCTTCTGGTGCGGGTTCTGAGCACAATGGCCCCCTGAGATAAGCGGTTTCCTATGATACGGTTTCCAAGTATACGGTTGGCTTGGATACGGCGTTCTAGAATGTCGTGTGTCAGGATCTACAATTTTGTGGTGCCGGTTCTGAGCACATTGGTCTGCAGAGATAAGCGGTTTCCTAGGTTGCGGTTTCAAAGGATACATTTGCCTGGGTACGGTGTTCTAGAAAGAGGTGTGTGCATCTAGAATCTGGTGGGGCAGGTTCTGAGCACAATGGTCTCCTGAGATAAGCTGGTTCCTAGGATGCGGTTTCCAAGGATACGGTATCCTTGTATACGGCTTTGTAGAATGCGGTGTGTCAGGATCTACAGTCTTGTGGGGCGGGTTCTGAGCATAATGGTCTCCAGATATATGCGGTTTCCTAGGATACGGTTTCCAAGTATACGGTTGGCTTGGATACGGCGTTCTAGAATGTGGTGTGTCACGATCTACAATTTTGTGGTGCCGGTTCTGAGTACATTGGTCTGCAGATATAAGCGGTTTCCTAGCTTACAGTTTCAAAGGATACATTTGCCTGGGTACGGTGTTCTAGAAAGTGGTGTGTCAGCATCTAGAATCTGGTGGGGCCGGTTCTGAGCACAATGTTCTCCTGAGATAAGCGGGTTCCTAGGATGCGGTTTCCAAGGATACGGTATCCTTGGATACGGCTTTGTAGAATGTGGTTTGTGAGGATCTAGAATCTTGTGTGATGGGTTCTGAGCACATTGGTCTCCAGTGATAAGGGGTTTCCTAGGATACGGTTTCCAAGCTTACATTTGCCTTGGATACGGCATTCGGGAAAGTGGTGTGTCAGCATATAGAATCTTTTGAGGCGGGTTCTGAGCATAATAGTCTCCAGATATATGCGGTTTCCTAGGATATGGTTTCCAAGTATACGGTTGGCTTGGATACGGCGTTCTAGAATGTGGTGTGTCAGCATCTACAATTTTGTGTTGCCGGTCCTGAGCACATGGGTCTGCAGAGATAAGCGGTTTCTAGGTTACGGTTTCAAAGGATACATTTGCCTTGGGTACGGTGTTCTAGAAAGTGGTGTGTCAGCATCTAGAATCTGGTGGGGCAGGTTCTGAGCACAATGGTCTCCAGAGATAATTGGGTTCCTACGATGCGGTTTCCAAGGATACGGTATCCTTGGATACGGCTTGGTAGAATGTGGTTTGTGAGGATCTAGAATCTTGTGTGACAGGTTCTGACAACATTGGTCTCCATTGATAAGCGGTTTCCAAGGATACGGTTTCCAAGGATACATTTGCCTTGGATAAGACGTTCTAGAAACTGGTGTGTCAGTATCTAGAATATTGTGGTGCGGGTTCTGAGCACAATGGCCTCCTGAGATAAGCGGGGCCTAGGTATGGTTTTCAAGGGTACGGTGCCTTGGATACTGCATTCTAGAATGTGGTGTGTCAGGATCTAGAATGTTGTGGTGTGGGTTCTGAGCACAATGGCCTCCTGAGATAAGCGGTTTCCTAGGATACGGTTTCCCAGGATATGGTTGCCTTGCATACAGCGTTCTAGAATGCGGTGTGTCAGGATCTAGAATCTTGTGGTGCGGGTTCTGAGCACAATGGCCTACTGAGATAATCGGTTTCCTATGATACGGTTTCTAAGGATACATTTGCCTTTGATACGGCGTTGTAGAATGCGGTGTGTCAGGATCTACAATCTTGTGGGGCGGGTTCTGAGCATAATGGTCTCCAGATATATGCGGTTTCCTAGGACACGGTTTCCAAGTATACGGTTGGCTTGGATACGGCGTTCTAGATTGTGGTGTGTCACGATCTACAATTTTGTGGTGCCGGTTCTGAGTACATTGGTCTGCAGATATAAGCGGTTTCCTAGCTTACGGTTTCAAAGGATACATTTGCCTGGGTACGGTGTTCTAGAAAGTGGTGTGTCAGCATCTAGAATCTGGTGGGGCAGGTTCTGAGCACAATGGTCTCCTGAGATAAGCGGGTTCCTAGGATGCGGTTTCCAAGGATACCGTATCCTTGGATACGACTCTGTAGAATGTGGTTTGTGAGGATCTAGAATCTTGTGTGATGGGTTCTGAGCACATTGGTCTCCAGTGATAAGGGGTTTCCTAGGATACGGTTTTCAAGGATACATTTGTCTTGGATACGGCGTTCTTGAAAGTGGTGTGTCAGGATCTAGAATCTTGTGATGCGGGTTCTGAGCACAATGGCCTCCTGAGATAAGCAGTTTCCCTGGATACGGTTTCCCAGGATATGGTTGCCTTGTATACGGTGTTCTAGAATGCGGTGTGTCAGGATCTAGAATCTTGTGCTGCGGGTTCTGAGCACAATGGCCTACTGAGATAAGCGGTTTCCTATGATACGATTTCCTAGGATACGATTGCCTTGGATACAGCGTTCTAGAATGTGGTGTGTCCGGATCTAGAATCTTGTGGTGCGGGTACTGAGCACAATGGCCTCCTGAGATAAGCGGTTTCCTAGGATACCCTTTCTAAGGATACATTTGCCTTTGATATGGTGCTCTAGAATGTGGTGTGTCAGGATCTAGAATCTGTGGTGCGGGTTATGAGCACTATTGTCTCCAGGGATACCTGGTTTTCTAGGATACCTTTTCCAAGGATACGGTTGCCTTGGATACGGCCTTCTAGAATGTGGTGTGTTAGGATCTGGAATCTTGTAGGAGGGATTCTGAGCACATTGTTTTCCAGAGGTAAGCCGTTTCCTAGTATACGTTTTCCAAGGATATGCTTGCCTTGCATAAGGCGTTCCAGAAGGAGGTGTGTCAGGATCTAGAATCTTGTGGGACGAGACCTGAGCACAATGGTCTCCAGAGATAGGCGATTTCTTAGGATACAGTTTACAAGGATATGTTGCCTTGGATACGGCGATCCAGAATGAGGTGTGTTACGATCTAGTATCTTGGTGGACGAGTTCTAAGTACAATGGGCATCAGATATAAGCGGTTTCCTATAATACATTTTCCAAGGATACGGTAGCCTTGGATAAGGCGTTCTAGAATATGGTGTGTCAGGATCTAGAATCTTGTGGGGCGGGTTCTGCGCACAATGGTCTCCAGAGATAAGTGGTTTCCTAGGATACGTTTTCCAAGGATACGGTTGTCTTGGATACGGAGTTCAAAAATGTGATGTGTCACAATCTAGAATCTTGTGGGACGGGTTCTGAGCACATTGTTCTCCAGAGGTAGGTGGTTTCCTATGATACGGTTTCCAAGGATACATTTGCCTTGGATACGGCGTTCTAGAAAGTGGTGTGTCATCATATAGAATCTTGTCGAGCGGGTTCTTAGCACAATGGTCTCCACGTAAGCGGTTTCCTAGGATACGGTTTCCAAGGATACAGTTTCCTTGGATACGGCGTTGTAGAATGCGGTGTGTCAGGATCTACAATCTTGTGGGGCGGGTTCTGAGCACATTGGTCTCCAAAGATAAGCGGTTTCCTAGGATATGGTTTCCAAGGATACGGTTGCCTTGGATACTGCATTCTAGAATGCTGTGTGTCAGGATCTAGAATCTTCTGGTGCGGGTTCTGAGCACAATGGCCCCCTGAGATAAGCGGTTTCCTATGATACGGTTTCCAAGTATACGGTTGGCTTGGATACGGCGTTCTAGAATGTCGTGTGTCAGGATCTACAATTTTGTGGTGCCGGTTCTGAGCACATTGGTCTGCAGAGATAAGCGGTTTCCTAGGTTGTGGTTTCAAAGGATACATTTGCCTGGGTACGGTGTTCTAGAAAGAGGTGTGTGCATCTAGAATCTGGTGGGGCAGGTTCTGAGCACAATGGTCTCCTGAGATAAGCTGGTTCCTAGGATGCGGTTTCCAAGGATACGGTATCCTTGTATACGGCTTTGTAGAATGCGGTGTGTCAGGATCTACAATCTTGTGGGGCGGGTTCTGAGCATAATGGTCTCCAGATATATGCGGTTTCCTAGGATACGGTTTCCAAGTATACGGTTGGCTTGGATACGGCGTTCTAGAATGTGGTGTGTCACGATCTACAATTTTGTGGTGCCGGTTCTGAGGACATTGGTCTGCAGATATAAGCGGTTTCCTAGCTTACAGTTTCAAAGGATACATTTGCCTGGGTACGGTGTTCTAGAAAGTGGTGTGTCAGCATCTAGAATCTGGTGGGGCCGGTTCTGAGCACAATGTTCTCCTGAGATAAGCGGGTTCCTAGGATGCGGTTTCCAAGGATACGGTATCCTTGGATACGGCTTTGTAGAATGTGGTTTGTGAGGATCTAGAATCTTGTGTGATGGGTTCTGAGCACATTGGTCTCCAGTGATAAGGGGTTTCCTAGGATACGGTTTCCAAGCTTACATTTGCCTTGGATACGGCATTCGGGAAAGTGGTGTGTCAGCATATAGAATCTTTTGAGGCGGGTTCTGAGCATAATAGTCTCCAGATATATGCGGTTTCCTAGGATATGGTTTCCAAGTATACGGTTGGCTTGGATACGGCGTTCTAGAATGTGGTGTGTCAGCATCTACAATTTTGTGTTGCCGGTCCTGAGCACATGGGTCTGCAGAGATAAGCGGTTTCTAGGTTACGGTTTCAAAGGATACATTTGCCTTGGGTACGGTGTTCTAGAAAGTGGTGTGTCAGCATCTAGAATCTGGTGGGGCAGGTTCTGAGCACAATGGTCTCCAGAGATAATTGGGTTCCTACGATGCGGTTTCCAAGGATAAGGTATCCTTGGATACGGCTTGGTAGAATGTGGTTTGTGAGGATCTAGAATCTTGTGTGACAGGTTCTGACAACATTGGTCTCCATTGATAAGCGGTTTCCAAGGATACGGTTTCCAAGGATACATTTGCCTTGGATAAGACGTTCTAGAAACTGGTGTGTCAGTATCTAGAATATTGTGGTGCGGGTTCTGAGCACAATGGCCTCCTGAGATAAGCGGGGCCTAGGTATGGTTTTCAAGGGTACGGTGCCTTGGATACTGCATTCTAGAATGTGGTGTGTCAGGATCTAGAATGTTGTGGTGTGGGTTCTGAGCACAATGGCCTCCTGAGATAAGCGGTTTCCTAGGATACGGTTTCCCAGGATATGGTTGCCTTGCATACAGCGTTCTAGAATGCGGTGTGTCAGGATCTAGAATCTTGTGGTGCGGGTTCTGAGCACAATGGCCTACTGAGATAATCGGTTTCCTATGATACGGTTTCTAAGGATACATTTGCCTTTGATACGGCGTTGTAGAATGCGGTGTGTCAGGATCTACAATCTTGTGGGGCGGGTTCTGAGCATAATGGTCTCCAGATATATGCGGTTTCCTAGGACACGGTTTCCAAGTATACGGTTGGCTTGGATACGGCGTTCTAGATTGTGGTGTGTCACGATCTACAATTTTGTGGTGCCGGTTCTGAGTACATTGGTCTGCAGATATAAGCGGTTTCCTAGCTTACGGTTTCAAAGGATACACTTGCCTGGGTACGGTGTTCTAGAAAGTGGTGTGTCAGCATCTAGAATCTGGTGGGGCAGGTTCTGAGCACAATGGTCTCCTGAGATAAGCGGGTTCCTAGGATGCGGTTTCCAAGGATACCGTATCCTTGGATACGACTCTGTAGAATGTGGTTTGTGAGGATCTAGAATCTTGTGTGATGGGTTCTGAGCACATTGGTCTCCAGTGATAAGGGGTTTCCTAGGATACGGTTTTCAAGGATACATTTGTCTTGGATACGGCGTTCTTGAAAGTGGTGTGTCAGGATCTAGAATCTTGTGATGCGGGTTCTGAGCACAATGGCCTCCTGAGATAAGCAGTTTCCCTGGATACGGTTTCCCAGGATATGGTTGCCTTGTATACGGTGTTCTAGAATGCGGTGTGTCAGGATCTAGAATCTTGTGCTGCGGGTTCTGAGCACAATGGCCTACTGAGATAAGCGGTTTCCTATGATACGATTTCCTAGGATACGATTGCCTTGGATACAGCGTTCTAGAATGTGGTGTGTCCGGATCTAGAATCTTGTGGTGCGGGTACTGAGCACAATGGCCTCCTGAGATAAGCGGTTTCCTAGGATACCCTTTCTAAGGATACATTTGCCTTTGATATGGTGCTCTAGAATGTGGTGTGTCAGGATCTAGAATCTGTGGTGCGGGTTATGAGCACTATTGTCTCCAGGGATACCTGGTTTTCTAGGATACCTTTTCCAAGGATACGGTTGCCTTGGATACGGCCTTCTAGAATGTGGTGTGTTAGGATCTGGAATCTTGTAGGAGGGATTCTGAGCACATTGTTTTCCAGAGGTAAGCCGTTTCCTAGTATACGTTTTCCAAGGATATGCTTGCCTTGCATAAGGCGTTCCAGAAGGAGGTGTGTCAGGATCTAGAATCTTGTGGGACGAGACCTGAGCACAATGGTCTCCAGAGATAGGCGATTTCTTAGGATACAGTTTACAAGGATATGTTGCCTTGGATACGGCGATCCAGAATGAGGTGTGTTACGATCTAGTATCTTGGTGGACGAGTTCTAAGTACAATGGGCATCAGATATAAGCGGTTTCCTATAATACATTTTCCAAGGATACGGTAGCCTTGGATAAGGCGTTCTAGAATATGGTGTGTCAGGATCTAGAATCTTGTGGGGCGGGTTCTGCGCACAATGGTCTCCAGAGATAAGTGGTTTCCTAGGATACGTTTTCCAAGGATACGGTTGTCTTGGATACGGAGTTCAAAAATGTGATGTGTCACAATCTAGAATCTTGTGGGACGGGTTCTGAGCACATTGTTCTCCAGAGGTAGGTGGTTTCCTATGATACGGTTTCCAAGGATACATTTGCCTTGGATACGGCGTTCTAGAAAGTGGTGTGTCATCATATAGAATCTTGTGGGGCGGGTTCTTAGCACAGTCGTCTCCACGTAAGCGGTTTCCTAGGATACGGTTTCCAAGGATACAGTTTCCTTGGATACGGCGTTGTAGAATGCGGTGTGTCAGGATCTACAATCTTGTGGGGCGGGTTCTGAGCATAATGGTCTCCAGATATATGCGGTTTCCTAGGATACGGTTTCCAATTATACGGTTGGCTTGGATACGGCGTTCTAGAATGTGGTGTGTCAGGATCTACAATTTTGTGGTGCCGGTTCTGAGTACATTGGTCTGCAGATATAAGTGGTTTCCTAGCTTACGGTTTCAAAGGATACATTAGCCTGGGTACGGTGTTCTAGAAAGTGGCGTGTCAGCATCTAGAATCTGGTGGGGCAGGTTCTGAGCACAATGGTCTCCTGAGATAAGCGGGTTCCTAGGATGCGGTTTCCAAGGATACGGTATCCTTGGATACGGCTTTGTAGAATGTGGTTTGTGAGGATCTAGAATCTTGTGTGATGGGTTCTGAGCACATTGGTCTCCAGTGATAAGGGGTTTCCTAGGATACGGTTTCCAAGGATACATTTGCCTTGGATACGGCGTTCTTGAAAGTGGTGTGTCAGCATCTAGAATATTGTGGGTTGAGTTCTTGGCACAATGGACTCCAGAGATAAGCGGTTTCCTAGGATACCTTTTCCAAGGATACGTTTGCCTTTTATCCTGCGTTTTAGAATGTGGTGTCAGCATCTAGAATCTTGTGGGATGGGTTCTGAGCACAATGGTCTCCGGAGATAAGCGGTTTCCTAGGATACGTTTTCCAAGGACACATTTGCTTTAGATACGGCGTTCTAGAAAGTGGTGTGTCAGGATGTAGAATCTTGTAGGGCGGGATCTTAGCACAATGGACTCCAGAGATAAGCGGTTTCCTAAGATACGGTTTACAAGTATAAAGTTGTCTTGGATACGGCGTTCTAGAACGTGGTGTGTCAGGATGTAGAACCTTGTGGGGCGGATTCTGAGCACAATGGTCTACATGGATACGCGGTTTCCTAGGATACCTTTTTCAAGGATACGTTTGCCTTGGATATGGCGTTCTAGAATGTGGTGTGTCAGGATCTAGAACCTTGTTGGACGGGTGTGAGCACATTGGTCTCCAAAGATAAGCGGTTTCCTAGGATACGGTTTCCAAGGATACGGTTGCCTTGGATACTGCATTCTATAATGATGTTGTCAGGATCTAGAATCTTCTGGTGCGGATTCTGAGCACAATGGCCTCCTGAGATAAGCGGTTTCCTATGATACGGTTTCCAAGTATATGGTTGGCTTGGATACGGCGTTCTAGAATGTGGTGTGTCAGGATCTACAATTTTGTGGTGCCGGTTCTGAGCACATGGGTCTGCAGAGATAAGCGGTTTCCTAGGTTGCGGTTTCAAAGGATACATTTGCCTGGGTACGGTGTTCTAGAAATGGTGTGTCAGGATCTAGAATCTGGTGGGTCCGGTTCTGAGCACAATGGTCTCCAGAGATAATCGGGTTCCTAGGATGCGGTTTCCAAGGATACGGTATACTTGGATACGTCTTTGTAGAATGTGGTGTGTGAGGATCAAGAATCTTGTGTGACGGGTTCTGAGCACATTCGTCTCCAGTGATAAGCGGTTTCCTACGATACGGTTTCCAAGGATACATTTGCTTTGAATACGGCGTTCTAGAAATTGGTGTGTCAGCATCTAGAATATTGTGGGGCGGGTTCTTAGCACAATGGACTCCAGAGATAAGCGGTTTCCTAGGATACCTTTTCCAAGGATACGTTTGCCTTTTAACCTGCGTTTTAGAATGTGTTGTCAGGATCTAGAATCTTGTGGGATGGGTTCTGAGCACAATGGTCTCCGGAGATAAGCGGTTTCCTACGATACGGTTTCCAAGTTTAAGGTTGCCTTGGATACGGCCTTCTAGAACGTGGTGTGTCAGGATGTAGAATCTTGTGGGGCGGTTTCTGAGCACAATGGTCTCCAGGGATACGCGGTTGCCTAGGATACCTTTTCCAAGGATACGTTTGCCTTGGATACGGCGTTCTAGAATGTGGTGTGTCAGGATCTATAATCTTGTTGGACGGGTGTGAGCACATTGGTCTCCAAAGATAAACGGTTTCCTAGGATACGGTTCCCAAGAATAAGGTTGCCTTGATTACTGCATTCAAAAATGTGGTGTGCCAGGATGCAGATTTTTGGGAGAGGTGTTCTGAGCACAACGGTCTCTAAGGTTTCATGGTTTCCTAGGATACTGATTCCAAGGATATTGTTGACATAAATATGGCGTTCTAGAATGTGGTGAGTCAGGATCTAGAATGTTGTGGTGCGGGTTCTGAGCTCAATGGCCTCCAGATATAATCGGTTTCCTACGATACGATTTCCAAGTATAAGGTTTCCTTGGATATGGCGTCCTAGAACGTGGTTTGTCAGGATGTAGAATCTTGTGGGGCGGGTTCTGAGCACAATGGTCTCCAGGGATACGCGGTTTCCTAGGATACGCTATCCATGGATACAATTGCCTTGCAACGGCGTTTTAGAATGTGGAGTTCAGTATCTAGAATTTTGTAGGCCGGGTTCTGAGAACAATAGTCTCCAGGGATACGCGGTTTCCTAGGAGCCGGACTCCAAGGATACGGTTGCCTTGGATACTGCATTCTTGAATGCGGTGTGTCAGGATCTAGAATGTTGTGGTGCGGGTCCTGAGCACAATGGCCTCCTGAGATAAGCGGGTTCGTAGGATACGGTTTTCAAGGATATGGTGCCTTGGATACTGCATTCTAGAATGTGGTGTGTCAGGATCTAGAATGTTGTGGTGCGGGTTCTGAGCACAATGGCCTCCTGAGATAAGCGGTTTCCTAGGATACCGTTTCTAAGGATACATTTGCCTTGGATACGGCCTTCTAGAATGTGGTGTGTCAGGATCTGGAATCTTGTAGGAGGAATTCTGAGCACATTGTTCTCCAGAGGTAAGCCGTTTCCTAGTATACGGTTTCCAAGGATATGCTTGCCTTGCATAAGGCGTTCCAGAAGGAGGTGTGTCAGGATCTTGAATCTTGTGGGACGAGACCTGAGCACAATGGTCTCCAGAGATAAGCGATTTCTTAGGATACAGTTTACAAGGATATGTTGCCTTGGATACGGCGATCCAGAATGAGGTGTGTTACGATCTAGTATCTTGGTGGACGGGTTCTAAGCACAATGGGCATCAGATATAAGCGGTTTCCTATAATACATTTTCCAAGGATACGGTAGCCTTGGATAAGGCGTTCTAGAATATGGTGTGTCAGGATCTAGAATCTTGGGTGCGGGTTCTGCGCACAATGGTCTCCAGAGATAAGTGGTTTCCTAGGATACGTTTTCCAAGGATACGGTTGTCTTGGATACGGAGTTCAAAAATGTGATGTGTCACGATCTAGAATCTTGTGGGACGGGATCTGAGCACATTGTTCTCCAGAGGTAAGTGGTTTCCTATGATACGGTTTCCAAGGATACATTTGCCTTGGATACGGCGTTCTAGAAAGTGGTGTGTCATCATATAGAATCTTGTCGGGCGGGTTCTTAGCACAATGGTCTCCACGTAAGCGGTTTCCTAGGATACGGTTTCCAAGGATACAGTTTCCTAGGATACGGCGTTGTAGAATGCGGTGTGTCAGGATCTACAATCTTGTGGGGCGGGTTCTGAGCCCATTGGTCTCCAAAGATAAGCGGTTTCCTAGGATATGGTTTCCAAGGATACGGTTGCCTTGGATACTGCATTCTAGAATGCTGTGTGTCAGGATCTAGAATCTTCTGGTGCGGGTTCTGAGCACAATGGCCCCCTGAGATAAGCGGTTTCCTATGATACGGTTTCCAAGTATACGGTTGGCTTGGATACGGCGTTCTAGAATGTCGTGTGTCAGGATCTACAATTTTGTGGTGCCGGTTCTGAGCACATTGGTCTGCAGAGATAAGCGGTTTCCTAGGTTGCGGTTTCAAAGGATACATTTGCCTGGGTACGGTGTTCTAGAAAGTGGTGTGTGCATCTAGAATCTGGTGGGGCAGGTTCTGAGCACAATGGTCTCCTGAGATAAGCGGGTTCCTAGGATGCGGTTTCCAAGGATACGGTATCCTTGGATACGGCTTTGTAGAATGCGGTGTGTCAGGATCTACAATCTTGTGGGGCGGGTTCTGAGCATAATGGTCTCCAGATATATGCGGTTTCCTAGGATACGGTTACCAAGTATACGGTTGGCTTGGATACGGCGTTCTAGAATGTGGTGTGTCACGATCTACAATTTTGTGGTGCCGGTTCTGAGTACATTGGTCTGCAGATATAAGCGGTTTCCTAGCTTACAGTTTCAAAGGATACATTTGCCTGGGTACGGTGTTCTAGAAAGTGGTGTGTCAGCATCTAGAATCTGGTGGGGCAGGTTCTGAGCACAATGTTCTCCTGAGATAAGCGGGTTCCTAGGATGCGGTTTCCAAGGATACGGTATCCTTGGATACGGCTTTGTAGAATGTGGTTTGTGAGGATCTAGAATCTTGTGTGATGGGTTCTGAGCACATTGGTCTCCAGTGATAAGGGGTTTCCTAGGATACGGTTTCCAAGGATACATTTGCCTTGGATACGGCGTTCTTGAAAGTGGTGTGTCAGCATCTAGAATATTGTGGGTCGAGTTCTTGGCACAATGGACTCCAGAGATAAGCGGTTTCCTAGGAAACCTTTTCCAAGGATACATTTGCCGAATATCCTGCGTTTTAGAATGTGGTGTCAGCATCTAGAATCTTGTGGGATGGATTCTGAGCACATTGGTCTCCAGTGATAAGGGGTTTCCTAGGATACGGTTTCCAAGGATACATTTGCCTTAGATACGGCGTTCTAGAAAGTGGTGTGTCAGGATGTAGAAACTTGCAGGGCGGGTTCTTAGCAGAATGGACTCCAGAGATAAGCGGTTTCCTACGATACAGTTTCCAAGTATAAGGTTGTCTTGGATATGGCGTTCTAGAACGTGGTGTGTCAGGATGTAGAATCTTGTGGGGCGGGTTCTGAGCACAATGGTCTCCAGGGATACGCGGTTTCCTACGATACCTTTTCCAAGGATACGTTTGCCTTGGATACTGCATTCTAGAATGTGGTGTGTCAGGATCTAGAACCTTGTTGGACGGGTGTGAGCACATTGGTCTCCAAAGATAAGCGGTTTGCTAGGATACGGTTCCAAGGATACGGTTGCCTTGGATCCTGCATTCTGGAATGTGGTGTGTCAGGATCTAGAATCTTGTGGTGTCGGTTCTGATCACATTGGTCTGCAGAGATAAGCGGTTTCCTAGGTTGCGGTTTCAAAGGATACATTTGCCTGGGTACGGTGTTCTAGCAAGTGGTGTGTCAGCATCTAGAATCTGGTGGGGCCGGTTCTGAGCACAATGGTCTCCAGAGATAAGCGGGTTCCTAGGATGCGGTTTCCAAGGATACGGTATCCTTGGATACGGCTTTGTAGAATGTGGTTTGTGAGGATCTAGAATCTTGTGTGACGGGTTCTGAGCACATTGGTCTCCAGTGATAAGCGGTTTCCTAGGATACGGTTTCCATGTTTAAGGTTGCCTTGGATACTGATTTCTAGAACGTGGTGTGTCAGGATGTAGAATCTTGTGGGGCGGGTTCTGAGCACAATGGTCTCCAGGGATACGCTGTTTCCTAGGATACCTTTTCCAAGGATACGTTTGCCTTGGATACGGCATTCTAGAATGTGGTGTGTGAGGATCTAGAATCTTGTTGGACTGGTGTGAGCACTTGGTCCCCAAAGATAAGCGGTTTCCTAGGATATGGTTCCCAAGAATAAGATTGCCTTGATTAACGTATTCAAAAATGTGGTGTCGAGGATGCAGATTTTTGGGTGAGGTGTTCTGAGCACAACGGTCTCTAAGGTTTCATGGTTTCCCAGGATACTGATTCCAAGGATATTGTTGACATAAATACGGCGTTCTTGAATGTGGTGAGTCAGGATCTAGAATGTTGTGGTGCGGATTCTGAGCACAATGGCCTCCTGAGATAAGCGGGTGCCTCAGATACGGTTTCCCAGGATACGGTTGCCTTGGATACGGCGTTCTAGAATGCGGTGTGTCAGGATCTAGAATTTTGTGGTGCGGGTTCTGAGCACAATGGCCTACTGAGATAAGCGGTTTCCTAGGATACGGTTTCCAAGGATACGGTTGCCTTGGATACAGCGTTCTAGAATGTGGTATGTCAGGATCTAGAATCTTGTGGTGCGGGTTCTGAGCACAATGGCCTCCTGAGATAATCGGTTTCCTAGGATACCGTTTCTAAGGATACATTTGCCTTTGATACGGTGTTCTAGAATGTGGTGTGTCAGGATCTAGAATCTGTAGTGGGGGTTATGAGCACTATTGTCTCCAGGGATACCCCGTTTCCTAGGATACCTTTCCCAAGGATACGGTTGCCTTGGATACGGCCTTCTAGAATGTGGTGTGTCAGGACGTGGAATCTTGTAGGAGGAATTCTGAGCACATTGTTCTCCAGAGGTAAGCCGTTTCCTAGTATACGGTTTCCAAGGATATGCTTGCCTTGCATAAGGCGTTCCAGAAGGAGGTGTGTCAGGATCTAGAATCTTGTGGTGCGGGTTCTGAGCACCATGGCCTCCTGAGATAAGCGGTTTCCTATGATACGGTTTCCAAGGATACGGTTGCCTTGGATATGGCTTTCTAGAATGTGGTGTGTCAGGATCTAGAATGTTGTGGTGCGGGTTCTGAGCACAATGGCCTCCTGAGATAAGCGGGTTCGTAGGATACGGTTTTCAAGGATATGGTGCCTTGGATACTGCATTCTAGAATGTGGTGTGTCAGGATCTAGAATGTTGTGGTGCGGGTTCTGTGCACAATGGCCTCCTGAGATAAGCGGTTTCCTAGGATACCGTTTCTAAGGATACATTTGCCTTGGATACGGCCTTCTAGAATGTGGTGTGTCAGGATCTGGAATCTTGTAGGAGGAATTCTGAGCACATTGTTCTCCAGAGGTAAGCCGTTTCCTAGTATACGGTTTCCAAGGATATGCTTGCCTTGCATAAGGCGTTCCAGAAGGAGGTGTGTCAGGATCTAGAATCTTGTGGGACGAGACCTGAGCACAATGGTCTCCAGAGATAAGCGATTTCTTAGGATACAGTTTACAAGGATATGTTGCCTTGGATACGGCGATCCAGAATGAGGTGTGTTACGATCTAGTATCATGGTGGACGGGTTCTAAGCACAATGGGCATCAGATATAAGCGGTTTCCTATAATACATTTTCCAAGGATACGGTAGCCTTGGATAAGGCATTCTAGAATATGGTGTGTCAGGATCTAGAATCTTGTGGGGCGGGTTCTGCGCACAATGGTCTCCAGAGATAAGTGGTTTCCTAGGATACGTTCTCCAAGGATACGGTTGTCTTGGATACGGAGTTCAAAAATGTGATGTGTCACGATCTAGAATCTTGTGGGACGGGTTCTGAGCACATTGTTCTCCAGAGGTAAGTGGTTTCCTATGATACGGTTTCCAAGGATACATTTGCCTTGGATACGGCGTTCTAGAAAGTGGTGTGTCATCATATAGAATCTTGTGGGGCGGGTTCTTAGCACAATGGTCTGCACATAAGCGATTTCCGAGGATACGGTTTCCAAGGATACAGTTTCCTTGGATACGGCGTTGTAGAATGCGGTGTGTCAGGATCTACAATCTTGTGGGGCGGATTCTGAGCATAATGGTCTCCATATATATGCGGTTTCCTAGGATACGGTTTCCAAGTATACGGTTGGCTTGGATACGGCGTTCTAGAATGTGGTGTGTCAGGATCTACAATTTTGTGGTGCCGGTTCTGAGTACATTGGTCTGCAGATATAAGCGGTTTCCTAGCTTACGGTTTCAAAGGATACATTTGCCTTTTTACGGTGTTCTAGAAAGTGGTGTGTCAGCATCTAGAATCTGGTGGGGCAGGTTCTGAGCACAATGGTCTCCTGAGATAAGCGGGTTCCTAGGATGCGGTTTCCAAGTATACGGTATCCTTGGATACGGCTTAGTAGAATGTGGTTTGTGAGGATCTAGAATCTTGTGTGATGGGTTCTGAGCACATTGGTCTCCAGTGATAAGGGGTTTCCTAGGATACGGTTTCCAAGGATACATTTGCCTTGGATACGGCGTTCTTGAAAGTGGTGTGTCAGCATCTAGAATATTGTGGGTCGAGTTCTTGGCACAATGGACTCCAGAGATAAGCGGTTTCCTAGGAAAAGTTTTCCAAGGATACGTTTGCCTAATATCCTGCGTTTTAGAATGTGGTGTCAGCATCTAGAATCTTGTGGGATGGGTTCTGAGCACAATGATCTCCGGAGATAAGCGGTTTCCTAGTATACGTTTTCAAAGGACACATTTGCCTTAGATACGGCGTTCTAGAAAGTGGTGTGTCAGGATGTAGAATCTTGTAAGGCGGGTTCTTAGCACAATGGTCTCCAGGGATACGCGGTTTCCTAGGAAACCTTTTCCAAGGATACGTTTGCCTTGGATACTGCATTCTAGAATGTTGTGTGTCAGGATCTAGAACCTTGTTGGACGGGTGTGAGCACATTCGTCTCCAAAGATAAGCGGTTTCCTAGGATACGGTTTCCAAGGATACGGTTGCCTTGGATACTGCATTCTAGAATGCGGTGTGTCAGGATCTAGAATCTTGTGGTGCAGGTTCTGAGCACAATAGCCTCCAGAGTAAGCCGTTTCCTAGGATACGGTTTCCAAGGATACGGTTGCCTTGGTTACTGCATTCTAGAATGCTGTTTGTCAGGATCTAGAATCTTGTGGTGCGGGTTCTGAGCACAACGGCCTCCTGAGATAAGCGGTTTCCTAGGATAAGGTTTCCAAGGATACGGTTGCCTTGGTTACTGCATTCTAGAATGCGGTGTGTCAGGATCTAGAATCTTGTGGTGCGGGTTCTGAGCACAATGTCCTCCTGAGATAAGCGGTTTCCTAGGATACGGTGTCCAAGGATACGGTTGCCTTGGATACTGCACTCTAGAATGCGGTGTGTCAGGATCTAGAATCTTGTGGTTCGCGTTCTGAGCACAATGGCCTCCAGAGATAAGCGGTTTCCTAGGATACGGTTTCCAAGGATACGGTTGCCTTGGATACTGCATTCTAGAATGCGGTGTGTCAGGATCTAGAATCTTGTGGTGCGGGTTCTGAGCACAATGGCCTCCTGAGATAAGCGGTTTCCTAGGATACGGTTTCCAAGGATACGGTTGCCTTGGTTACTGCATTCTAGAATGCGGTGTGTCGGGATCTAGAATCTTGTGGTGCTGGTTCTGAGCACAATGGCCTCCTGAGATAAGCGGTTTCCTAGGATACGGTTTCCAAGGATACGGTTGCCTTGGTTACTGCATTCTAGAATGCGGTGTGTCGGGATCTAGAATCTTGTGGTGCGGGTTCTGAGCACAATGGCCTCCTGAGATAAGCGGTTTCCTAGGATACGGTTTCCAAGGATACGGTTGCCTTGGTTACTGCATTCTAGAATGCGGTGTGTCGGGATCTAGAATCTTGTGGTGCGGGTTCTGAGCACAATGGCCTCCTGAGATAAGCGGTTTCCTAAGATACGGTTTCCAAGGATACGGTTGCCTTGGTTACTGCATTCTAGAATGCGGTGTGTCGGGATCTAGAATCTTGTGGTGCGGGTTCTGAGCACAATGGCCTCCTGAGATAAGCGGTTTCCTAGGATACGGTTTCCAAGCATACGGTTGCCTTGGTTACTGCATTCTAGAATGCGGTGTGTCGGGATCTAGAATCTTGTGGTGCTGGTTCTGAGCACAATGGCCTCCTGAGATAAGCTGTTTTAGGATACGGTTTCCAAGGATACGGTTGCCTTGGTTACTGCATTCTAGAATGCGGTGTGTCGGGATCTAGAATCTTGTGGTGCGGGTTCTGAGCACAATGGCCTCCTGAGATAAGCGGTTTCCTAGGATACGGTTTCCAAGCATACGGTTGCCTTGGTTACTGCATTCTAGAATGCGATGTGTCGGGATCTAGAATCTTGTGGTGCGGGTTCTGAGCACAATGGCCTCCTGAGATAAGCGGTTTCCTAGGATACGGTTTCCAAGGATACGGTTGCCTTGGTTACTGCATTCTAGAATGCGGTGTGTCGGGATCTAGAATCTTGTGGTGCTGGTTCTGAGCACAATGGCCTCCTGAGATAAGCGGTTACCTAGGATACGGTTTCCAAGGATACGGTTGCCTTGGTTACTGCATTCTAGAATGGGGTGTGTCGGGATCTAGAATCTTGTGGTGCGGGTTCTGAGCACAATGGCCTCCTGAGATAAGCGGTTTCCTAGGATACGGTTTCCAAGGATACGGTTGCCTTGGTTACTGCATTCTAGAATGCGGTGTGTCGGGCTCTAGAATCTTGTGGTGCGGGTTCTGAGCACAACGGCCTCCTGAGATAAGCGGTTTCCTAGGATACGGTTTCCAAGGATACGGTTGCCTTGGTTACTGCATTCTAGAATGCGGTGTGTCGGGATCTAGAATCTTGTGGTGCGGGTTCTGAGCACAATGGCCTCCTGAGATAAGCGGTTTCCTAGGATACGGTTTCCAAGGATACGGTTGCCTTGGTTACTGCATTCTAGAATGCGGTGTGTCGGGATCTAGAATCTTGTGGTGCGGGTTCTGAGCACAATGGCCTCCTGAGATAAGCGGTTTCCTAGGATAAGGTTTCCAAGGATACGGTTGCCTTGGATACTGCATTCTAGAATGCGGTGTGTCGGGATCTAGAATCTTGTGGTGCGGGTTCTGAGCACAATGGCCTCCTGAGATAAGCGGTTTCCTAGGATACGGTTTCCAAGGATACGGTTGCCTTGGTTACTGCATTCTAGAATGCGGTGTGTCGGGATCTAGAATCTTGTGGTGCGGGTTCTGAGCACAACGGCCTCCTGAGATAAGCGGTTTCCTAGGATACGGTTTCCAAGGATACGGTTGCCTTGGTTACTGCATTCTAGAATGCGGTGTGTCAGGATCTAGAATCTTGTGGTGCGGGTTCTGAGCACAATGGCCTCCTGAGATAAGCGGTTTCCTAGGATACGGTTTCCAAGGATACGGTTGCCTTGGATACTGCATTCTAGAATGCGGTGTGTCGGGATCTAGAATCTTGTGGTTCGCGTTCTGAGCACAATGGCCTCCTGAGATAAGCGGTTTCCTAGTATACGGTTTCCAAGGATACGGTTGCCTTGGATACTGCATTCTAGAATGCGGTGTGTCGGGATCTAGAATCTTGTGGTGCGGGTTCTGAGCACAATAGCCTCCTGAGATAAGAGGTTTCCTAGGATAAGGTTTCCAAGGATACGGTTGCCTTGGATACTGCATTCTAGAATGCGGTGTGTCGGGATCTAGAATCTTGTGGTGCGGGTTCTGAGCACAATGGCCTCCTGAGATAAGCGGTTTCCTAGGATACGGTTTCCAAGGATACGGTTGCCTTGGTTACTGCATTCTAGAATGCGGTGTGTCGGGATCTAGAATCTTGTGGTGCGGGTTCTGAGCACAATGGCCTCCTGAGATAAGCGGTTTCCTAGATAGGGTTTCCAAGGATACGGTTGCCTTGGTTACTGCATTCTAGAATGCGGTGTGTCGGGATCTAGAATCTTGTGGTGCTGGTTCTGAGCACAATGGCCTCCTGAGATAAGCGGTTTCCTAGGATACGGTTTCCAAGGATACGGTTGCCTTGGTTACTGCATTCTAGAATGCGGTGAGTCAGGATCTAGAACCTTGTGGTGTGGGTTCTGAGCACAATGGCCTCCAGAGTAAGCCGTTTCCTAGGATACGGTTTCCAAGGATACGGTTGCCTTGGTTACTGCATTCTAGAATGCGGTGTGTCAGGATGTAGAATCTTGTGGTGCTGGTTCTGAGCACAATGGCCTCCTGAGATAAGCGGTTTCCTAGGATACGGTTTCCAAGGATACGGTTGCCTTGGTTACTGCATTCTAGAATGCGGTGTGTCTGGATCTAGAATCTTGTGGTGCGGGTTCTGAGCACAATGGCCTCCTGAGATAAGCGGTTTCCTAGGATACGGTTTCCAAGGATACGGTTGCCTTGTTTACTACATTCTAGAATGCGGTGTGTCGGGATCTAGAATCTTGTGGTGCGGGTTCTGAGCACAATGGCCTCCTGAGATAAGCGGTTTCCTAGGATACGGTTTCCAAGCATACGGTTGCCTTGGTTACTGCATTCTAGAATGCGGTGTGTCGGGATCTAGAATCTTGTGGTGCGGGTTCTGAGCACAATGGCCCCCTGAGATAAGCGGTTTCCTAGGATACGTTTTCCAAGGATACGGTTGCCTTGGTTACTGCATTCTAGAATGCGGTGTGTCAGGATCTATAATCTTGTGGTGCGGGTTCTGTGCACAATGGCCTCCTGAGATAAGCGGTTTCCTAGGATACGGTTTCCAAGGATACGGTTGCCTTGGTTACTGCATTCTAGAATGCGGTGTGTCGGGATCTAGAATCTTGTGGTGCGGGTTCTGAGCACAATGGCCTCCTGAGATAAGCGGTTTCCTAGGATACGGTTTCCAAGGATACGGTTGCCTTGGTTACTGCATTCTAGAATGCGGTGTGTCGGGATCTAGAATCTTGTGGTGCGGGTTCTGAGCACAAAGGCCTCCTGAGATAAGCGGTTTCCTAGGATACGGTTTCCAAGGATACGGTTGCCTTGGTTACTGCATTCTAGAATGCGGTGTGTCAGGATCTACAATCTTATGGTGCTGGTTCTGAGCACAATGGCCGCCTGAGATAAGCGGTTTCCTAGGATACGGTTTCCAAGGATACGGTTGCCTTGGTTACTGCATTCTAGAATGCGGTGTGTCGGGATCTAGAATCTTGTGGTGCGGGTTCTGAGCACAATGGCCTCCTGAGATAAGCGGTTTCCTAGGATACGGTTTCCAAGGATACGGTTGCCTTGGTTACTGCATTCTAGAATGCGGTGTGTCGGGATCTAGAATCTTGTGGTGCGGGTTCTGAGCACAATGGCCTCCTGAGATAAGCGGTTTCCTAGGATACGGTTTCCAAGGATACGGTTGCCTTGGTTACTGCATTCTAGAATGCAGTGTGTCGGGATCTAGAATCTTGTGGTGCTGGTTCTGAGCACAATGGCCTCCAGAGATAAGCGGTTTCCTAGGATACGGTTTCCAAGGATACGGTTGCCTTGGTTACTGCATTCTAGAATGCGGTGTGTCGGGATCTAGAATCTTGTGTTGTTGGTTCTGAGCACAATGGCCTCCTGAGATAAGCGGTTTCCTAGGATACGGTTTCCAAGGATACGGTTGCCTTGGTTACTGCATTCTAGAATGCGGTGTGTCGGGATCTAGAATCTTGTGGTACTGGTTCTGAGCACAATGGCCTCCTGAGATAAGCGGTTTCCTTGGATACGGTTTCCAAGGATACGGTTGCCTTGTTTACTACATTCTAGAATGCGGTGTGTCGGGATCTAGAATCTTGTGGTGCGGGTTCTGAGCACAATGGCCTCCTGAGATAAGCGGTTTCCTAGGATACGGTTTCCAAGCATACGGTTGCCTTGGTTACTGCATTCTAGAATGCGGTGTGTCGGGATCTAGAATCTTGTGGTGCGGGTTCTGAGCACAATGGCCCCCTGAGATAAGCGGTTTCCTAGGATACGTTTTCCAAGGATACGGTTGCCTTGGTTACTGCATTCTAGAATGCGGTGTGTCAGGATCTATAATCTTGTGGTGCGGGTTCTGTGCACAATGGCCTCCTGAGATAAGCGGTTTCCTAGGATACGGTTTCCAAGGATACGGTTGCCTTGGTTACTGCATTCTAGAATGCGGTGTGTCGGGATCTAGAATCTTGTGGTGCGGGTTCTGAGCACAATGGCCTCCTGAGATAAGCGGTTTCCTAGGATACGGTTTCCAAGGATACGGTTGCCTTGGTTACTGCATTCTAGAATGCGGTGTGTCGGGATCTAGAATCTTGTGGTGCGGGTTCTGAGCACAAAGGCCTCCTGAGATAAGCGGTTTCCTAGGATACGGTTTCCAAGGATACGGTTGCCTTGGTTACTGCATTCTAGAATGCGGTGTGTCAGGATCTACAATCTTATGGTGCTGGTTCTGAGCACAATGGCCGCCTGAGATAAGCGGTTTCCTAGGATACGGTTTCCAAGGATACGGTTGCCTTGGTTACTGCATTCTAGAATGCGGTGTGTCGGGATCTAGAATCTTGTGGTGCGGGTTCTGAGCACAATGGCCTCCTGAGATAAGCGGTTTCCTAGGATACGGTTTCCAAGGATACGGTTGCCTTGGTTACTGCATTCTAGAATGCGGTGTGTCGGGATCTAGAATCTTGTGGTGCGGGTTCTGAGCACAATGGCCTCCTGAGATAAGCCGTTTCCTAGGATACGGTTTCCAAGGATACGGTTGCCTTGGTTACTGCATTCTAGAATGCAGTGTGTCGGGATCTAGAATCTTGTGGTGCTGGTTCTGAGCACAATGGCCTCCAGAGATAAGCGGTTTCCTAGGATACGGTTTCCAAGGATACGGTTGCCTTGGTTACTGCATTCTAGAATGCGGTGTGTCGGGATCTAGAATCTTGTGTTGTTGGTTCTGAGCACAATGGCCTCCTGAGATAAGCGGTTTCCTAGGATACGGTTTCCAAGGATACGGTTGCCTTGGTTACTGCATTCTAGAATGCGGTGTGTCGGGATCTAGAATCTTGTGGTACTGGTTCTGAGCACAATGGCCTCCTGAGATAAGCGGTTTCCTTGGATACGGTTTCCAAGGATACGGTTGCCTTGGTTACTGCATTCTAGAATGCGGTGTGTCGGGATCTAGAATCTTGTGGTGCGGGTTCTGAGCACAATGGCCTCCTGAGATAAGCGGTTTCCTAGGATACGGTTTCCAAGGATACGGTTGCCTTGGATACTGCATTCTAGAATGCGGTGTGTCGGGATCTAGAATCTTGTGGTGCGGGTTCTGAGCACAATGGCCTCCTGAGATAAGCGGTTTCCTAGGATAAGGTTTCCAAGGATACGGTTGCCTTGGATACTGCATTCTAGAATGCGGTGTGTCGGGATCTAGAATCTTGTGGTGCGGGTTCTGAGCACAATGGCCTCCTGAGATAAGCGGTTTCCTAGGATAAGGTTTCCAAGGATACGGTTGCCTGGGTTACTGCATTCTAGAATGCGGTGTGTCGGGATCTAGAATCTTGTGGTTCGCGTTCTGAGCACAATGGCCTCCTGAGATAAGCGGTTTCCTAGTATACGGTTTCCAATGATACGGTTGCCTTGGATACTGCTTTCTAGAATGCGGTGTGTCGGGATCTAGAATCTTGTGGTGCGGGTTCTGAGCACAATGGCCTCCTGAGATAAGCGGTTTCCTAGGATAAGGTTTCCAAGGATACGGTTGCCTTGGTTACTGCATTCTAGAATGCGGTGTGTCGGGATCTAGAATCTTGTGGTGCGGGTTCTGAGCACAATGGCCTCCTGAGATAAGCGGTTTCCTAGGATACGGTTTCCAAGGATACGGTTGCCTTGGTTACTGCATTCTAGAATGCGGTGTGTGGGGATCTAGAATCTTCTGGTGCGGGTTCTGAGCACAACGGCCTCCTGAGATAAGCGGTTTCCTAGGATACGGTTTCCAAGGATACGGTTGCCTTGGTTACTGCATTCTAGAATGCGGTGTGTCGGGATCTAGAATCTTGTGGTGCTGGTTCTGAGCACAACGGCCTCCTGAGATAAGCGGTTTCCTAGGATAAGGTTTCCAAGGATACGGTTGCCTTGGTTACTGCATTCTAGAATGCGGTGTGTCGGGATCTAGAATCTTGTGGTGCGGCTTCTGAGCACAATGGCCTCCTGAGATAAGCGGTTTCCTAGGATACGGTTTCCAAGGATACGGTTGCCTTGGTTACTGCATTCTAGAATGCGGTGTGTCGGGATCTAGAATCTTGTGGTGCGGGTTCTGAGCACAATGGCCTCCTGAGATACGCGGTTTCCTAGGATACGGTTTCCAAGGATACGGTTGCCTTGGATACTGCATTCTAGAATGACGTGTGTTAGGATCCTGAATCTTGTGGTGCGGGTTCTGAGCACAATGGCCTCCTGAGATAAGCGGTTTCCTAGGATAAGGTTTACAAGGATATGGTTGCCTTGGTTACTGCATTCCAGAATGCGGTGTGTCAGGATCTAGAATCTTGTGGTGCGGGTTCTGAGCACAATGGCCTCCTGAGATAACCGGTTTCCTAGGATACCGTTTCCAAGGATACGGTTGCCTTAGATACTGCATTCTAGAATGCGGTGTGTCAGGATCTAGAATCTTGTGGTGCGGGTTCTGAGCACAATAGCCTCCAGAGTAAGCCGTTTCCTAGGATACGGTTTCCAAGGATACGGTTGCCTTGGTTACTGCATTCTAGAATGCGGTTTGTCAGGATCTAGAATCTTGTGGTGCGGGTTCTGAGCACAACGGCCTCCTGAGATAAGCGGTTTCCTAGGATACGGTTTCCAAGGATACGGTTGCCTTGGTTACTGCATTCTAGAATGCGGTGTGTCGGGATCTAGAATCTTGTGGTGCGGGTTCTGAGCACAATGGCCTCCTGAGATAAGCGGTTTCCTAGATAGGGTTTCCAAGGATACGGTTGCCTTGGTTACTGCATTCTAGAATGCGGTGTGTCGGGATCTAGAATCTTGTGGTGCTGGTTCTGAGCACAATGGCCTCCTGAGATAAGCGGTTTCCTAGGATACGGTTTCCAAGGATACGGTTGCCTTGGTTACTGCATTCTAGAATGCGGTGAGTCAGGATCTAGAACCTTGTGGTGTGGGTTCTGAGCACAATGGCCTCCAGAGTAAGCCGTTTCCTAGGATACGGTTTCCAAGGATACGGTTGCCTTGGTTACTGCATTCTAGAATGCGGTGTGTCAGGATGTAGAATCTTGTGGTGCTGGTTCTGAGCACAATGGCCTCCAGAGATAAGCGGTTTCCTAGGATACGGTTTCCAAGGATACGGTTGCCGTGGTTACTGCATTCTAGAATGCGGTGTGTCTGGATCTAGAATCTTGTGGTGCGGGTTCTGAGCACAATGGCCTCCTGAGATAAGCGGTTTCCTAGGATACGGTTTCCAAGGATACGGTTGCCTTGTTTACTGCATTCTAGAATGCGGTGTGTCGGGATCTAGAATCTTGTGGTGCGGGTTCTGAGCACAATGGCCTCCTGAGATAAGCGGTTTCCTAGGATACGGTTTCCAAGCATACAGTTGCCTTGGTTACTGCATTCTAGAATGCGGTGTGTCGGGATCTAGAATCTTGTGGTGCTGGTTCTGAGCACAATGGCCTCCTGAGATAAGCGGTTTCCTAGGATACGGTTTCCAAGGATACGGTTGCCTTGGTTACTGCATTCTAGAATGCGGTGTGTCAGGATCTAGAATCTTGTGGTGCGGGTTCTGAGCACAATGGCCTCCTGAGATAAGCGGTTTCCTAGGATACGGTTTCCAAGGATACGGTTGCCTTGGTTACTGCATTCTAGAATGCGGTGTGTCAGGATCTAGAATCTTGTGGTGCGGGTTCTGTGCACAATGGCCTCCTGAGATAAGCCGTTTCCTAGGATACGGTTTCCAAGGATACGGTTGCCTTGGTTACTGCATTCTAGAATGCGGTGTGTCGGGATCTAGAATCTTGTGGTGCGGGTTCTGAGCACAATGGCCTCCTGAGATAAGCGGTTTCCTAGGATACGGTTTCCAAGGATACGGTTGCCTTGGTTACTGCATTCTAGAATGCGGTGTGTCAGGATCTACAATCTTGTGGTGTTGGTTCTGAGCACAATGGCCTCCTGAGATAAGCGGTTTCCTAGGATACGGTTTCCAAGGATACGGTTGCCTTGGTTACTGCATTCTAGAATGCGGTGTGTCGGGATCTAGAATCTTGTGGTGCGGGTTCTGAGCACAATGGCCTCCTGAGATAAGCGGTTTCCTAGGATACGGTTTCCAAGGATACGGTTGCCTTGGTTACTGCATTCTAGAATGCGGTGTGTCGGGATCTAGAATCTTGTGGTGCGGGGTCTGAGCACAATGGCCTCCTGAGATAAGCGGTTTCCTAGGATATGGTTTCCAAGGATACGGTTGCCTTGGTTACTGCATTCTAGAATGCAGTGTGTCGGGATCTAGAATCTTGTGGTGCTGGTTCTGAGCACAATGGCCTCCTGAGATAAGCGGTTTCCTAGGATACGGTTTCCAAGGATACGTTTGCCTTGGTTACTGCATTCTAGAATGCGGTGTGTCGGGATCTAGAATCTTGTGGTGCGGGTTCTGAGCACAATGGCCTCCTGAGATAAGCGGTTTCCTAGGATACGGTTTCCAAGGATACGGTTGCCTTGGTTACTGCATTCTAGAATGCGGTGTGTCGGGATCTAGAATCTTGTGGTGCGGGTTCTGAGCACAATGGCCTCCTGAGATAAGCGGTTTCCTAGGATACGGTTTCCAAGGATACGGTTGCCTTGGTTACTGCATTCTAGAATGCGGTGTGTCGGGATCTAGAATCTTGTGGTGCTGGTTCTGAGCACAATGGCCTCCTGAGATAAGCGGTTTCCTAGGATACGGTTTCCAAGGATACGGTTGCCTTGGTTACTGCATTTTAGAATGCGGTGTGTCGGGATCTAGAATCTTGTGGTGCGGGTTCTGAGCACAATGGCCTCCTGAGATAAGCGGTTTCCTAGGATACGGTTTCCAAGGATACGGTTGCCTTGGATACTGCATTCTAGAATGCGGTGTGTCGGGATCTAGAATCTTGTGGTTCGCGTTCTGAGCACAATGGCCTCCTGAGATAAGCGGTTTCCTAGTATACGGTTTCCAATGATACGGTTGCCTTGGATACTGCTTTCTAGAATGCGGTGTGTCGGGATCTAGAATCTTGTGGTGCGGGTTCTGAGCACAATGGCCTCCTGAGATAAGCGGTTTCCTAGGATAAGGTTTCCAAGGATACGGTTGCCTTGGTTACTGCATTCTAGAATGCGGTGTGTCGGGATCTAGAATCTTGTGGTGCGGGTTCTGAGCACAATGGCCTCCTGAGATAAGCGGTTTCCTAGGATACGGTTTCCAAGGATACGGTTGCCTTGGTTACTGCATTCTAGAATGCGGTGTGTCGGGATCTAGAATCTTGTGGTGCGGGTTCTGAGCACAACGGCCTCCTGAGATAAGCGGTTTCCTAGGATACGGTTTCCAAGGATACGGTTGCCTTGGTTACTGCATTCTAGAATGCGGTGTGTCGGGATCTAGAATCTTGTGGTGCTGGTTCTGAGCACAAGGGCCTCCTGAGATAAGCGGTTTCCTAGGATAAGGTTTCCAAGGATACGGTTGCCTTGGTTACTGCATTCTAGAATGCGGTGTGTCGGGATCTAGAATCTTGTGGTGCGGCTTCTGAGCACAATGGCCTCCTGAGATAAGCGGTTTCCTAGGATACGGTTTCCAAGGATACGGTTGCCTTGGTTACTGCATTCTAGAATGCGGTGTGTCGGGATCTAGAATCTTGTGGTGCGGGTTCTGAGCACAATGGCCTCCTGAGATACGCGGTTTCCTAGGATACGGTTTCCAAGGATACGGTTGCCTTGGATACTGCATTCTAGAATGACGTGTGTTAGGATCCTGAATCTTGTGGTGCGGGTTCTGAGCACAATGGCCTCCTGAGATAAGCGGTGTCCTAGGATAAGGTTTACAAGGATATGGTTGCCTTGGTTACTGCATTCCAGAATGCGGTGTGTCAGGATCTAGAATCTTGTGGTGCGGGTTCTGAGCACAATGGCCTCCTGAGATAACCGGTTTCCTAGGATACCGTTTCCAAGGATACGGTTGCCTTAGATACTGCATTCTAGAATGCGGTGTGTCAGGATCTAGAATCTTGTGGTGCGGGTTCTGAGCACAATAGCCTCCAGAGTAAGCCGTTTCCTAGGATACGGTTTCCAAGGATACGGTTGCCTTGGTTACTGCATTCTAGAATGCGGTTTGTCAGGATCTAGAATCTTGTGGTGCGGGTTCTGAGCACAACGGCCTCCTGAGATAAGCGGTTTCCTAGGATACGGTTTCCAAGGATACGGTTGCCTTGGTTACTGCATTCTAGAATGCGGTGTGTCGGGATCTAGAATCTTGTGGTGCGGGTTCTGAGCACAATGGCCTCCTGAGATAAGCGGTTTCCTAGATAGGGTTTCCAAGGATACGGTTGCCTTGGTTACTGCATTCTAGAATGCGGTGTGTCGGGATCTAGAATCTTGTGGTGCTGGTTCTGAGCACAATGGCCTCCTGAGATAAGCGGTTTCCTAGGATACGGTTTCCAAGGATACGGTTGCCTTGGTTACTGCATTCTAGAATGCGGTGAGTCAGGATCTAGAACCTTGTGGTGTGGGTTCTGAGCACAATGGCCTCCAGAGTAAGCCGTTTCCTAGGATACGGTTTCCAAGGATACGGTTGCCTTGGTTACTGCATTCTAGAATGCGGTGTGTCAGGATGTAGAATCTTGTGGTGCTGGTTCTGAGCACAATGGCCTCCAGAGATAAGCGGTTTCCTAGGATACGGTTTCCAAGGATACGGTTGCCGTGGTTACTGCATTCTAGAATGCGGTGTGTCTGGATCTAGAATCTTGTGGTGCGGGTTCTGAGCACAATGGCCTCCTGAGATAAGCGGTTTCCTAGGATACGGTTTCCAAGGATACGGTTGCCTTGTTTACTGCATTCTAGAATGCGGTGTGTCGGGATCTAGAATCTTGTGGTGCGGGTTCTGAGCACAATGGCCTCCTGAGATAAGCGGTTTCCTAGGATACGGTTTCCAACCATACAGTTGCCTTGGTTACTGCATTCTAGAATGCGGTGTGTCGGGATCTAGAATCTTGTGGTGCTGGTTCTGAGCACAATGGCCTCCTGAGATAAGCGGTTTCCTAGGATACGGTTTCCAAGGATACGGTTGCCTTGGTTACTGCATTCTAGAATGCGGTGTGTCAGGATCTAGAATCTTGTGGTGCGGGTTCTGAGCACAATGGCCTCCTGAGATAAGCGGTTTCCTAGGATACGGTTTCCAAGGATACGGTTGCCTTGGTTACTGCATTCTAGAATGCGGTGTGTCAGGATCTAGAATCTTGTGGTGCGGGTTCTGTGCACAATGGCCTCCTGAGATAAGCCGTTTCCTAGGATACGGTTTCCAAGGATACGGTTGCCTTGGTTACTGCATTCTAGAATGCGGTGTGTCGGGATCTAGAATCTTGTGGTGCGGGTTCTGAGCACAATGGCCTCCTGAGATAAGCGGTTTCCTAGGATACGGTTTCCAAGGATACGGTTGCCTTGGTTACTGCATTCTAGAATGCGGTGTGTCAGGATCTACAATCTTGTGGTGTTGGTTCTGAGCACAATGGCCTCCTGAGATAAGCGGTTTCCTAGGATACGGTTTCCAAGGATACGGTTGCCTTGGTTACTGCATTCTAGAATGCGGTGTGTCGGGATCTAGAATCTTGTGGTGCGGGTTCTGAGCACAATGGCCTCCTGAGATAAGCGGTTTCCTAGGATACGGTTTCCAAGGATACGGTTGCCTTGGTTACTGCATTCTAGAATGCGGTGTGTCGGGATCTAGAATCTTGTGGTGCGGGGTCTGAGCACAATGGCCTCCTGAGATAAGCGGTTTCCTAGGATATGGTTTCCAAGGATACGGTTGCCTTGGTTACTGCATTCTAGAATGCAGTGTGTCGGGATCTAGAATCTTGTGGTGCTGGTTCTGAGCACAATGGCCTCCTGAGATAAGCGGTTTCCTAGGATACGGTTTCCAAGGATACGTTTGCCTTGGTTACTGCATTCTAGAATGCGGTGTGTCGGGATCTAGAATCTTGTGGTGCGGGTTCTGAGCACAATGGCCTCCTGAGATAAGCGGTTTCCTAGGATACGGTTTCCAAGGATACGGTTGCCTTGGTTACTGCATTCTAGAATGCGGTGTGTCGGGATCTAGAATCTTGTGGTGCGGGTTCTGAGCACAATGGCCTCCTGAGATAAGCGGTTTCCTAGGATACGGTTTCCAAGGATACGGTTGCCTTGGTTACTGCATTCTAGAATGCGGTGTGTCGGGATCTAGAATCTTGTGGTGCTGGTTCTGAGCACAATGGCCTCCTGAGATAAGCGGTTTCCTAGGATACGGTTTCCAAGGATACGGTTGCCTTGGTTACTGCATTTTAGAATGCGGTGTGTCGGGATCTAGAATCTTGTGGTGCGGGTTCTGAGCACAATGGCCTCCTGAGATAAGCGGTTTCCTAGGATACGGTTTCCAAGGATACGGTTGCCTTGGATACTGCATTCTAGAATGCGGTGTGTCGGGATCTAGAATCTTGTGGTTCGCGTTCTGAGCACAATGGCCTCCTGAGATAAGCGGTTTCCTAGTATACGGTTTCCAATGATACGGTTGCCTTGGATACTGCTTTCTAGAATGCGGTGTGTCGGGATCTAGAATCTTGTGGTGCGGGTTCTGAGCACAATGGCCTCCTGAGATAAGCGGTTTCCTAGGATAAGGTTTCCAAGGATACGGTTGCCTTGGTTACTGCATTCTAGAATGCGGTGTGTCGGGATCTAGAATCTTGTGGTGCGGGTTCTGAGCACAATGGCCTCCTGAGATAAGCGGTTTCCTAGGATACGGTTTCCAAGGATACGGTTGCCTTGGTTACTGCATTCTAGAATGCGGTGTGTCGGGATCTAGAATCTTGTGGTGCGGGTTCTGAGCACAACGGCCTCCTGAGATAAGCGGTTTCCTAGGATACGGTTTCCAAGGATACGGTTGCCTTGGTTACTGCATTCTAGAATGCGGTGTGTCGGGATCTAGAATCTTGTGGTGCTGGTTCTGAGCACAAGGGCCTCCTGAGATAAGCGGTTTCCTAGGATAAGGTTTCCAAGGATACGGTTGCCTTGGTTACTGCATTCTAGAATGCGGTGTGTCGGGATCTAGAATCTTGTGGTGCGGCTTCTGAGCACAATGGCCTCCTGAGATAAGCGGTTTCCTAGGATACGGTTTCCAAGGATACGGTTGCCTTGGTTACTGCATTCTAGAATGCGGTGTGTCGGGATCTAGAATCTTGTGGTGCGGGTTCTGAGCACAATGGCCTCCTGAGATAAGCGGTTTCCTAGGATACGGTTTCCAAGGATACGGTTGCCTTGGATACTGCATTCTAGAATGACGTGTGTTAGGATCCTGAATCTTGTGGTGCGGGTTCTGAGCACAATGGCCTCCTGAGATAAGCGGTTTCCTAGGATAAGGTTTACAAGGATATGGTTGCCTTGGTTACTGCATTCCAGAATGCGGTGTGTCAGGATCTAGAATCTTGTGGTGCGGGTTCTGAGCACAATGGCCTCCTGAGATAACCGGTTTCCTAGGATACCGTTTCCAAGGATACGGTTGCCTTAGATACTGCATTCTAGAATGCGGTGTGTCAGGATCTAGAATCTTGTGGTGCGGGTTCTGAGCACAATAGCCTCCAGAGTAAGCCGTTTCCTAGGATACGGTTTCCAAGGATACGGTTGCCTTGGTTACTGCATTCTAGAATGCGGTTTGTCAGGATCTAGAATCTTGTGGTGCGGGTTCTGAGCACAACGGCCTCCTGAGATAAGCGGTTTCCTAGGATACGGTTTCCAAGGATACGGTTGCCTTGGTTACTGCATTCTAGAATGCGGTGTGTCAGGATGTAGAATCTTGTGGTGCTGGTTCTGAGCACAATGGCCTCCAGAGATAAGCGGTTTCCTAGATAGGGTTTCCAAGGATACGGTTGCCTTGGTTACTGCATTCTAGAATGCGGTGTGTCGGGATCTAGAATCTTGTGGTGCTGGTTCTGAGCACAATGGCCTCCTGAGATAAGCGGTTTCCTAGATAGGGTTTCCAAGGATACGGTTGCCTTGGTTACTGCATTCTAGAATGCGGTGTGTCGGGATCTAGAATCTTGTGGTGCGGGTTCTGAGCACAATGGCCTCCTGAGATAAGCGGTTTCCTAGATAGGGTTTCCAAGGATACGGTTGCCTTGGTTACTGCATTCTAGAATGCGGTGTGTCGGGATCTAGAATCTTGTGGTGCTGGTTCTGAGCACAATGGCCTCCTGAGATAAGCGGTTTCCTAGGATACGGTTTCCAAGGATACGGTTGCCTTGGTTACTGCATTCTAGAATGCGGTGAGTCAGGATCTAGAACCTTGTGGTGTGGGTTCTGAGCACAATGGCCTCCAGAGTAAGCCGTTTCCTAGGATACGGTTTCCAAGGATACGGTTGCCTTGGTTACTGCATTCTAGAATGCGGTGTGTCAGGATGTAGAATCTTGTGGTGCTGGTTCTGAGCACAATGGCCTCCAGAGATAAGCGGTTTCCTAGGATACGGTTTCCAAGGATACGGTTGCCGTGGTTACTGCATTCTAGAATGCGGTGTGTCTGGATCTAGAATCTTGTGGTGCGGGTTCTGAGCACAATGGCCTCCTGAGATAAGCGGTTTCCTAGGATACGGTTTCCAAGGATACGGTTGCCTTGTTTACTGCATTCTAGAATGCGGTGTGTCGGGATCTAGAATCTTGTGGTGCGGGTTCTGAGCACAATGGCCTCCTGAGATAAGCGGTTTCCTAGGATACGGTTTCCAAGCATACAGTTGCCTTGGTTACTGCATTCTAGAATGCGGTGTGTCGGGATCTAGAATCTTGTGGTGCTGGTTCTGAGCACAATGGCCTCCTGAGATAAGCGGTTTCCTAGGATACGGTTTCCAAGGATACGGTTGCCTTGGTTACTGCATTCTAGAATGCGGTGTGTCGGGATCTTGAATCTTGTGGTGCGGGTTCTGAGCACAATGGCCTCCTGAGATAAGCGGTTTCCTAGGATACGGTTTCCAAGGATACGGTTGCCTTGGTTACTGCATTCTAGAATGCGGTGTGTCAGGATCTAGAATCTTGTGGTGCGGGTTCTGTGCACAATGGCCTCCTGAGATAAGCGGTTTCCTAGGATACGGTTTCCAAGGATACGGTTGCCTTGGTTACTGCATTCTAGAATGCGGTGTGTCGGGATCTAGAATCTTGTGGTGCGGGTTCTGAGCACAATGGCCTCCTGAGATAAGCGGTTTCCTAGGATACGGTTTCCAAGGATACGGTTGCCTTGGTTACTGCATTCTAGAATGCGGTGTGTCAGGATCTACAATCTTGTGGTGTTGGTTCTGAGCACAATGGCCTCCTGAGATAAGCGGTTTCTTAGGATACGGTTTCCAAGGATACGGTTGCCTTGGTTACTGCATTCTAGAATGCGGTGTGTCGGGATCTAGAATCTTGTGGTGCGGGTTCTGAGCACAATGGCCTCCTGAGATAAGCGGTTTCCTAGGATACGGTTTCCAAGGATACGGTTGCCTTGGTTACTGCATTCTAGAATGCGGTGTGTCGGGATCTAGAATCTTGTGGTGCGGGGTCTGAGCACAATGGCCTCCTGAGATAAGCGGTTTCCTAGGATATGGTTTCCAAGGATACGGTTGCCTTGGTTACTGCATTCTAGAATGCAGTGTGTCGGGATCTAGAATCTTGTGGTGCTGGTTCTGAGCACAATGGCCTCCTGAGATAAGCGGTTTCCTAGGATACGGTTTCCAAGGATACGTTTGCCTTGGTTACTGCATTCTAGAATGCGGTGTGTCGGGATCTAGAATCTTGTGGTGCGGGTTCTGAGCACAATGGCCTCCTGAGATAAGCGGTTTCCAAGGATACGGTTTCCAAGGATACGGTTGCCTTGGTTACTGCATTCTAGAATGCGGTGTGTCGGGATCTAGAATCTTGTGGTGCGGGTTCTGAGCACAATGGCCTCCTGAGATAAGCGGTTTCCTAGGATACGGTTTCCAAGGATACGGTTGCCTTGGTTACTGCATTCTAGAATGCGGTGTGTCGGGATCTAGAATCTTGTGGTGCTGGTTCTGAGCACAATGGCCTCCTGAGATAAGCGGTTTCCTAGGATACGGTTTCCAAGGATACGGTTGCCTTGGTTACTGCATTTTAGAATGCGGTGTGTCGGGATCTAGAATCTTGTGGTGCGGGTTCTGAGCACAATGGCCTCCTGAGATAAGCGGTTTCCTAGGATACGGTTTCCAAGGATACGGTTGCCTTGGATACTGCATTCTAGAATGCGGTGTGTCGGGATCTAGAATCTTGTGGTTCGCGTTCTGAGCACAATGGCCTCCTGAGATAAGCGGTTTCCTAGTATACGGTTTCCAAGGATACGGTTGCCTTGGATACTGCATTCTAGAATGCGGTGTGTCGGGATCTAGAATCTTGTGGTGCGGGTTCTGAGCACAATGGCCTCCTGAGATAAGCGGTTTCCTAGGATAAGGTTTCCAAGGATACGGTTGCCTTGGATACGGCATTCTAGAATGCGGTGTGTCGGGATCTAGAATCTTGTGGTGCGGGTTCTGAGCACAATGGCCTCCTGAGATAAGCGGTTTCCAAGGATACGGTTTCCAAGGATACGGTTGCCTTGGTTACTGCATTCTAGAATGCGGTGTGTGGGGATCTAGAATCTTGTGGTGCGGGTTCTGAGCACAACGGCCTCCTGAGATAAGCGGTTTCCTAGGATACGGTTTCCAAGATTACGGTTGCCTTGGTTACTGCATTCTAGAATGCGGTGTGTCGGGATCTAGAATCTTGTGGTGCTGGTTCTGAGCACAACGGCCTCCTGAGATAAGAGGTTTTCTAGGATACGGTTTCCAAGGATACGGTTGCCTTGGTTACTGCATTCTAGAATGCGGTGTGTCGGGGTCTAGAATCTTGTGGTGCGGCTTCTGAGCACAATGGCCTCCTGAGATAAGCGGTTTCCTAGGATACGGTTTCCAAGGATACGGTTGCCTTGGTTACTGCATTCTAGAATGCGGTGTGTCGGGATCTAGAATCTTGTGGTGCGGGTTCTGAGCACAATGGCCTCCTGAGATAAGCGGTTTCCTAGGATACGGTTTCCAAGGATACGGTTGCCTTGGATACTGCATTCTAGAATGACGTGTGTCAGGATCCTGAATCTTGTGGTGCGGGTTCTGAGCACAGTGGCCTCCTGAGATAAGCGGTTTCCTAGGATAAGGTTTCCAAGGATACGGTTGCCTTGGTTACTGCATTCCAGAATGCGGTGTGTCAGGATCTAGAATCTTGTGGTGCGGGTTCTGAGCAAAATGGCCTCCTGAGATAACCGGTTTCCTAGGATACCGTTTCCAAGGATACGGTTGCCTTAGATACTGCATTCTAGAATGCGGTGTGTCAGGATCTAGAATCTTGTGGTGCCGGTTCTGAGCACAATAGCCTCCAGAGTAAGCCGTTGCCTAGGATACGGTTTCCAAGGATACGGTTGCCTTGGTTACTGCATTCTAGAATGCGGTGTGTCGGGATCTAGAATCTTGTGGTTCGCGTTCTGAGCACAATGGCCTCCTGAGATAAGCGGTTTCCTAGGATACGGTTTCCAAGGATACGGTTGCCTTGGTTACTGCATTCTAGAATGCGGTGTGTCGGGATCTAGAATCTTGTGGTGCTGGTTCTGAGCACAACGGCCTCCTGAGGTAAGCGGTTTCCTAGGATAAGGTTTCCAAGGATACGGTTGCCTTGGTTACTGCATTCTAGAATGCGGTGTGTCGGGATCTAGAATCTTGTGGTGCGGCTTCTGAGCACAATGGCCTCCTGAGATAAGCGGTTTCCTAGGATACGGTTTCCAAGGATACGGTTGCCTTGGTTACTGCATTCTAGAATGCGGTGTGTCGGGATCTAGAATCTTGTGGTGCGGGTTCTGAGCACAATGGCCTCCTGAGATAAGCGGTTTCCTAGGATACGGTTTCCAAGGATACGGTTGCCTTGGATACTGCATTCTAGAATGACGTGTGTTAGGATCCTGAATCTTGTGGTGCGGGTTCTGAGCACAATGGCCTCCTGAGATAAGCGGTTTCCTAGGATAAGGTTTACAAGGATACGGTTGCCTTGGTTACTGCATTCCAGAATGCGGTGTGTCAGGATCTAGAATCTTGTGGTGCGGGTTCTGAGCACAATGGCCTCCTGAGATAACCGGTTTCCTAGGATACCGTTTCCAAGGATACGGTTGCCTTAGATACTGCATTCTAGAATGCGGTGTGTCAGGATCTAGAATCTTGTGGTGCGGGTTCTGAGCACAATAGCCTCCAGAGTAAGCCGTTTCCTAGGATACGGTTTCCAAGGATACGGTTGCCTTGGTTACTGCATTCTAGAATGCGTTTTGTCAGGATCTAGAATCTTGTGGTGCGGGTTCTGAGCACAACGGCCTCCTGAGATAAGCGGTTTCCTAGGATACGGTTTCCAAGGATACGGTTGCCTTGGTTACTGCATTCTAGAATGCGGTGTGTCGGGATCTAGAATCTTGTGGTGCGGGTTCTGAGCACAATGGCCTCCTGAGATAAGCGGTTTCCTAGATAGGGTTTCCAGGATACGGTTGCCTTGGTTACTGCATTCTAGAATGCGGTGTGTCGGGATCTAGAATCTTGTGGTGCGGGTTCTGAGCACAATGGCCTCCTGAGATAAGCGGTTTCCTAGGATACGGTTTCCAAGCATACAGTTGCCTTGGTTACTGCATTCTAGAATGCGGTGTGTCGGGATCTAGAATCTTGTGGTGCTGGTTCTGAGCACAATGGCCTCCTGAGATAAGCGGTTTCCTAGGATACGGTTTCCAAGGATACGGTTGCCTTGGTTACTGCATTCTAGAATGCGGTGTGTCGGGATCTTGAATCTTGTGGTGCGGGTTCTGAGCACAAAGGCCTCCTGAGATAAGCGGTTTCCTAGGATACGGTTTCCAAGGATACGGTTGCCTTGGATACTGCATTCTAGAATGCGGTGTGTCGGGATCTAGAATCTTGTGGTGCGGGTTCTGAGCACAATGGCCTCCTGAGATAAGCGGTTTCCTAGGATAAGGTTTCCAAGGATACGGTTGCCTTGGATACGGCATTCTAGAATGCGGTGTGTCGGGATCTAGAATCTTGTGGTGCGGGTTCTGAGCACAATGGCCTCCTGAGATAAGCGGTTTCCAAGGATACGGTTTCCAAGGATACGGTTGCCTTGGTTACTGCATTCTAGAATGCGGTGTGTGGGGATCTAGAATCTTGTGGTGCGGGTTCTGAGCACAACGGCCTCCTGAGATAAGCGGTTTCCTAGGATACGGTTTCCAAGATTACGGTTGCCTTGGTTACTGCATTCTAGAATGCGGTGTGTCGGGATCTAGAATCTTGTGGTGCTGGTTCTGAGCACAACGGCCTCCTGAGATAAGAGGTTTTCTAGGATACGGTTTCCAAGGATACGGTTGCCTTGGTTACTGCATTCTAGAATGCGGTGTGTCGGGGTCTAGAATCTTGTGGTGCGGCTTCTGAGCACAATGGCCTCCTGAGATAAGCGGTTTCCTAGGATACGGTTTCCAAGGATACGGTTGCCTTGGTTACTGCATTCTAGAATGCGGTGTGTCGGGATCTAGAATCTTGTGGTGCGGGTTCTGAGCACAATGGCCTCCTGAGATAAGCGGTTTCCTAGGATACGGTTTCCAAGGATACGGTTGCCTTGGATACTGCATTCTAGAATGACGTGTGTCAGGATCCTGAATCTTGTGGTGCGGGTTCTGAGCACAGTGGCCTCCTGAGATAAGCGGTTTCCTAGGATAAGGTTTCCAAGGATACGGTTGCCTTGGTTACTGCATTCCAGAATGCGGTGTGTCAGGATCTAGAATCTTGTGGTGCGGGTTCTGAGCAAAATGGCCTCCTGAGATAACCGGTTTCCTAGGATACCGTTTCCAAGGATACGGTTGCCTTAGATACTGCATTCTAGAATGCGGTGTGTCAGGATCTAGAATCTTGTGGTGCCGGTTCTGAGCACAATAGCCTCCAGAGTAAGCCGTTGCCTAGGATACGGTTTCCAAGGATACGGTTGCCTTGGTTACTGCATTCTAGAATGCGGTGTGTCGGGATCTAGAATCTTGTGGTTCGCGTTCTGAGCACAATGGCCTCCTGAGATAAGCGGTTTCCTAGGATACGGTTTCCAAGGATACGGTTGCCTTGGTTACTGCATTCTAGAATGCGGTGTGTCGGGATCTAGAATCTTGTGGTGCTGGTTCTGAGCACAACGGCCTCCTGAGATAAGCGGTTTCCTAGGATAAGGTTTCCAAGGATACGGTTGCCTTGGTTACTGCATTCTAGAATGCGGTGTGTCGGGATCTAGAATCTTGTGGTGCGGCTTCTGAGCACAATGGCCTCCTGAGATAAGCGGTTTCCTAGGATACGGTTTCCAAGGATACGGTTGCCTTGGTTACTGCATTCTAGAATGCGGTGTGTCGGGATCTAGAATCTTGTGGTGCGGGTTCTGAGCACAATGGCCTCCTGAGATAAGCGGTTTCCTAGGATACGGTTTCCAAGGATACGGTTGCCTTGGATACTGCATTCTAGAATGACGTGTGTTAGGATCCTGAATCTTGTGGTGCGGGTTCTGAGCACAATGGCCTCCTGAGATAAGCGGTTTCCTAGGATAAGGTTTACAAGGATACGGTTGCCTTGGTTACTGCATTCCAGAATGCGGTGTGTCAGGATCTAGAATCTTGTGGTGCGGGTTCTGAGCACAATGGCCTCCTGAGATAACCGGTTTCCTAGGATACCGTTTCCAAGGATACGGTTGCCTTAGATACTGCATTCTAGAATGCGGTGTGTCAGGATCTAGAATCTTGTGGTGCGGGTTCTGAGCACAATAGCCTCCAGAGTAAGCCGTTTCCTAGGATACGGTTTCCAAGGATACGGTTGCCTTGGTTACTGCATTCTAGAATGCGTTTTGTCAGGATCTAGAATCTTGTGGTGCGGGTTCTGAGCACAACGGCCTCCTGAGATAAGCGGTTTCCTAGGATACGGTTTCCAAGGATACGGTTGCCTTGGTTACTGCATTCTAGAATGCGGTGTGTCGGGATCTAGAATCTTGTGGTGCGGGTTCTGAGCACAATGGCCTCCTGAGATAAGCGGTTTCCTAGATAGGGTTTCCAAGGATACGGTTGCCTTGGTTACTGCATTCTAGAATGCGGTGTGTCGGGATCTAGAATCTTGTGGTGCTTGTTCTGAGCACAATGGCCTCCTGAGATAAGCGGTTTCCTAGGATACGGTTTCCAAGGATACGGTTGCCTTGGTTACTGCATTCTAGAATGCGGTGAGTCAGGATCTAGAACCTTGTGGTGTGGGTTCTGAGCACAATGGCCTCCAGAGTAAGCCGTTTCCTAGGATACGGTTTCCAAGGATACGGTTGCCTTGGTTACTGCATTCTAGAATGCGGTGTGTCAGGATGTAGAATCTTGTGGTGCTGGTTCTGAGCACAATGGCCTCCAGAGATAAGTGGTTTCCTAGGATACGGTTTCCAAGGATACGGTTGCCGTGGTTACTGCATTCTAGAATGCGGTGTGTCTGGATCTAGAATCTTGTGGTGCGGGTTCTGAGCACAATGGCCTCCTGAGATAAGCGGTTTCCTAGGATACGGTTTCCAAGGATACGGTTGCCTTGTTTACTGCATTCTAGAATGCGGTGTGTCGGGATCTAGAATCTTGTGGTGCGGGTTCTGAGCACAATGGCCTCCTGAGATAAGCGGTTTCCTAGGATACGGTTTCCAAGCATACAGTTGCCTTGGTTACTGCATTCTAGAATGCGGTGTGTCGGGATCTAGAATCTTGTGGTGCTGGTTCTGAGCACAATGGCCTCCTGAGATAAGCGGTTTCCTAGGATACGGTTTCCAAGGATACGGTTGCCTTGGTTACTGCATTCTAGAATGCGGTGTGTCGGGATCTTGAATCTTGTGGTGCGGGTTCTGAGCACAAAGGCCTCCTGAGATAAGCGGTTTCCTAGGATACGGTTTCCAAGGATACGGTTGCCTTGGTTACTGCATTCTAGAATGCGGTGTGTCAGGATCTAGAATCTTGTGGTGCGGGTTCTGTGCACAATGGCCTCCTGAGATAAGCGGTTTCCTAGGATACGGTTTCCAAGGATACGGTTGCCTTGGTTACTGCATTCTAGAATGCGGTGTGTCGGGATCTAGAATCTTGTGGTGCGGGTTCTGAGCACAATGGCCTCCTGAGATAAGCGGTTTCCTAGGATACGGTTTCCAAGGATACGGTTGCCTTGGTTACTGCATTCTAGAATGCGGTGTGTCAGGATCTACAATCTTGTGGTGTTGGTTCTGAGCACAATGGCCTCCTGAGATAAGCGGTTTCCTAGGATACGGTTTCCAAGGATACGGTTGCCTTGGTTACTGCATTCTAGAATGCGGTGTGTCGGGATCTAGAATCTTGTGGTGCGGGGTCTGAGCACAATGGCCTCCTGAGATAAGCGGTTTCCTAGGATATGGTTTCCAAGGATACGGTTGCCTTGGTTACTGCATTCTAGAATGCAGTGTGTCGGGATCTAGAATCTTGTGGTGCTGGTTCTGAGCACAATGGCCTCCTGAGATAAGCGGTTTCCTAGGATACGGTTTCCAAGGATACGGTTGCCTTGGTTACTGCATTCTAGAATGCGGTGTGTCGGGATCTAGAATCTTGTGGTGCGGGGACTGAGCACAATGGCCTCCTGAGATAAGCGGTTTCCTAGGATATGGTTTCCAAGGATACGGTTGCCTTGGTTACTGCATTCTAGAATGCAGTGTGTCGGGATCTAGAATCTTGTGGTGCTGGTTCTGAGCACAATGGCCTCCTGAGATAAGCGGTTTCCTAGGATACGGTTTCCAAGGATACGTTTGCCTTGGTTACTGCATTCTAGAATGCGGTGTGTCGGGATCTAGAATCTTGTGGTGCGGGTTCTGAGCACAATGGCCTCCTGAGATAAGCGGTTTCCTAGGATACGGTTTCCAAGGATACGGTTGCCTTGGTTACTGCATTCTAGAATGCGGTGTGTCGGGATCTAGAATCTTGTGGTGCGGGTTCTGAGCACAATGGCCTCCTGAGATAAGCGGTTTCCTAGGATACGGTTTCCAAGGATACGGTTGCCTTGGTTACTGCATTCTAGAATGCGGTGTGTCGGGATCTAGAATCTTGTGGTGCTGGTTCTGAGCACAATGGCCTCCTGAGATAAGCGGTTTCCTAGGATACGGTTTCCAAGGATACGGTTGCCTTGGTTACTGCATTCTAGAATGCGGTGTGTCGGGATCTAGAATCTTGTGGTGCGGGTTCTGAGCACAATGGCCTCCTGAGATAAGCGGTTTCCTAGGATACGGTTTCCAAGGATACGGTTGCCTTGGATACTGCATTCTAGAATGCGGTGTGTCGGGATCTAGAATCTTGTGGTTCGCGTTCTGAGCACAATGGCCTCCTGAGATAAGCGGTTTCCTAGTATACGGTTTCCAAGGATACGGTTGCCTTGGATACTGCATTCTAGAATGCGGTGTGTCGGGATCTAGAATCTTGTGGTGCGGGTTCTGAGCACAATGGCCTCCTGAGATAAGCGGTTTCCTAGGATAAGGTTTCCAAGGATACGGTTGCCTTGGATACGGCATTCTAGAATGCGGTGTGTCGGGATCTAGAATCTTGTGGTGCGGATTCTGAGCACAATGGCCTCTTGAGATAAGCGGTTTCCAAGGATACGGTTTCCAAGGATACGGTTGCCTTGGTTACTGCATTCTAGAATGCGGTGTGTCGGGATCTAGAATCTTGTGGTGCGGGTTCTGAGCACAACGGCCTCCTGAGATAAGCGGTTTCCTAGGATACGGTTTCCACGGATACGGTTGCCTTGGTTACTGCATTCTAGAATGCGGTGTGTCGGGATCTAGAATCTTGTGGTGCGGGTTCTGAGCACAATGGCCTCCTGAGATAAGCGGTTTCCTAGGATACGGTTTCCAAGGATACGGTTGCCTTGGATACTGCATTCTAGAATGCGGTGTGTCGGGATCTAGAATCTTGTGGTGCGGGTTCTGAGCACAATGGCCTCCTGAGATAAGCGGTTTCCTAGGATAAGGTTTCCAAGGATACGGTTGCCTTGGATACTGCATTCTAGAATGCGGTGTGTCGGGATCTAGAATCTTGTGGTGCGGGTTCTGAGCACAATGGCCTCCTGAGATAAGCGGTTTCCTAGGATAAGGTTTCCAAGGATACGGTTGCCTGGGTTACTGCATTCTAGAATGCGGTGTGTCGGGATCTAGAATCTTGTGGTTCGCGTTCTGAGCACAATGGCCTCCTGAGATAAGCGGTTTCCTAGTATACGGTTTCCAATGATACGGTTGCCTTGGATACTGCTTTCTAGAATGCGGTGTGTCGGGATCTAGAATCTTGTGGTGCGGGTTCTGAGCACAATGGCCTCCTGAGATAAGCGGTTTCCTAGGATAAGGTTTCCAAGGATACGGTTGCCTTGGTTACTGCATTCTAGAATGCGGTGTGTCGGGATCTAGAATCTTGTGGTGCGGGTTCTGAGCACAATGGCCTCCTGAGATAAGCGGTTTCCTAGGATACGGTTTCCAAGGATACGGTTGCCTTGGTTACTGCATTCTAGAATGCGGTGTGTCGGGATCTAGAATCTTGTGGTGCGGGTTCTGAGCACAACGGCCTCCTGAGATAAGCGGTTTCCTAGGATACGGTTTCCAAGGATACGGTTGCCTTGGTTACTGCATTCTAGAATGCGGTGTGTCGGGATCTAGAATCTTGTGGTGCTGGTTCTGAGCACAACGGCCTCCTGAGATAAGCGGTTTCCTAGGATAAGGTTTCCAAGGATACGGTTGCCTTGGTTACTGCATTCTAGAATGCGGTGTGTCGGGATCTAGAATCTTGTGGTGCGGCTTCTGAGCACAATGGCCTCCTGAGATAAGCGGTTTCCTAGGATACGGTTTCCAAGGATACGGTTGCCTTGGTTACTGCATTCTAGAATGCGGTGTGTCGGGATCTAGAATCTTGTGGTGCGGGTTCTGAGCACAATGGCCTCCTGAGATAAGCGGTTTCCTAGGATACGGTTTCCAAGGATACGGTTGCCTTGGATACTGCATTCTAGAATGACGTGTGTTAGGATCCTGAATCTTGTGGTGCGGGTTCTGAGCACAATGGCCTCCTGAGATAAGCGGTTTCCTAGGATAAGGTTTACAAGGATATGGTTGCCTTGGTTACTGCATTCCAGAATGCGGTGTGTCAGGATCTAGAATCTTGTGGTGCGGGTTCTGAGCACAATGGCCTCCTGAGATAACCGGTTTCCTAGGATACCGTTTCCAAGGATACGGTTGCCTTAGATACTGCATTCTAGAATGCGGTGTGTCAGGATCTAGAATCTTGTGGTGCGGGTTCTGAGCACAATAGCCTCCAGAGTAAGCCGTTTCCTAGGATACGGTTTCCAAGGATACGGTTGCCTTGGTTACTGCATTCTAGAATGCGGTTTGTCAGGATCTAGAATCTTGTGGTGCGGGTTCTGAGCACAACGGCCTCCTGAGATAAGCGGTTTCCTAGGATACGGTTTCCAAGGATACGGTTGCCTTGGTTACTGCATTCTAGAATGCGGTGTGTCGGGATCTAGAATCTTGTGGTGCGGGTTCTGAGCACAATGGCCTCCTGAGATAAGCGGTTTCCTAGATAGGGTTTCCAAGGATACGGTTGCCTTGGTTACTGCATTCTAGAATGCGGTGTGTCGGGATCTAGAATCTTGTGGTGCTGGTTCTGAGCACAATGGCCTCCTGAGATAAGCGGTTTCCTAGGATACGGTTTCCAAGGATACGGTTGCCTTGGTTACTGCATTCTAGAATGCGGTGAGTCAGGATCTAGAACCTTGTGGTGTGGGTTCTGAGCACAATGGCCTCCAGAGTAAGCCGTTTCCTAGGATACGGTTTCCAAGGATACGGTTGCCTTGGTTACTGCATTCTAGAATTCGGTGTGTCAGGATGTAGAATCTTGTGGTGCTGGTTCTGAGCACAATGGCCTCCAGAGATAAGCGGTTTCCTAGGATACGGTTTCCAAGGATACGGTTGCCGTGGTTACTGCATTCTAGAATGCGGTGTGTCTGGATCTAGAATCTTGTGGTGCGGGTTCTGAGCACAATGGCCTCCTGAGATAAGCGGTTTCCTAGGATACGGTTTCCAAGGATACGGTTGCCTTGTTTACTGCATTCTAGAATGCGGTGTGTCGGGATCTAGAATCTTGTGGTGCGGGTTCTGAGCACAATGGCCTCCTGAGATAAGCGGTTTCCTAGGATACGGTTTCCAAGCATACAGTTGCCTTGGTTACTGCATTCTAGAATGCGGTGTGTCGGGATCTAGAATCTTGTGGTGCTGGTTCTGAGCACAATGGCCTCCTGAGATAAGCGGTTTCCTAGGATACGGTTTCCAAGGATACGGTTGCCTTGGTTACTGCATTCTAGAATGCGGTGTGTCGGGATCTTGAATCTTGTGGTGCGGGTTCTGAGCACAATGGCCTCCTGAGATAAGCGGTTTCCTAGGATACGGTTTCCAAGGATACGGTTGCCTTGGTTACTGCATTCTAGAATGCGGTGTGTCAGGATCTAGAATCTTGTGGTGCGGGTTCTGTGCACAATGGCCTCCTGAGATAAGCGGTTTCCTAGGATACGGTTTCCAAGGATACGGTTGCCTTGGTTACTGCATTCTAGAATGCGGTGTGTCGGGATCTAGAATCTTGTGGTGCGGGTTCTGAGCACAATGGCCTCCTGAGATAAGCGGTTTCCTAGGATACGGTTTCCAAGGATACGGTTGCCTTGGTTACTGCATTCTAGAATGCGGTGTGTCAGGATCTACAATCTTGTGGTGTTGGTTCTGAGCACAATGGCCTCCTGAGATAAGCGGTTTCCTAGGATACGGTTTCCAAGGATACGGTTGCCTTGGTTACTGCATTCTAGAATGCGGTGTGTCGGGATCTAGAATCTTGTGGTGCGGGTTCTGAGCACAATGGCCTCCTGAGATAAGCGGTTTCCTAGGATACGGTTTCCAAGGATACGGTTGCCTTGGTTACTGCATTCTAGAATGCGGTGTGTCGGGATCTAGAATCTTGTGGTGCGGGGTCTGAGCACAATGGCCTCCTGAGATAAGCGGTTTCCTAGGATATGGTTTCCAAGGATACGGTTGCCTTGGTTACTGCATTCTAGAATGCAGTGTGTCGGGATCTAGAATCTTGTGGTGCTGGTTCTGAGCACAATGGCCTCCTGAGATAAGCGGTTTCCTAGGATACGGTTTCCAAGGATACGTTTGCCTTGGTTACTGCATTCTAGAATGCGGTGTGTCGGGATCTAGAATCTTGTGGTGCGGGTTCTGAGCACAATGGCCTCCTGAGATAAGCGGTTTCCTAGGATACGGTTTCCAAGGATACGGTTGCCTTGGTTACTGCATTCTAGAATGCGGTGTGTCGGGATCTAGAATCTTGTGGTGCGGGTTCTGAGCACAATGGCCTCCTGAGATAAGCGGTTTCCTAGGATACGGTTTCCAAGGATACGGTTGCCTTGGTTACTGCATTCTAGAATGCGGTGTGTCGGGATCTAGAATCTTGTGGTGCTGGTTCTGAGCACAATGGCCTCCTGAGATAAGCGGTTTCCTAGGATACGGTTTCCAAGGATACGGTTGCCTTGGTTACTGCATTTTAGAATGCGGTGTGTCGGGATCTAGAATCTTGTGGTGCGGGTTCTGAGCACAATGGCCTCCTGAGATAAGCGGTTTCCTAGGATACGGTTTCCAAGGATACGGTTGCCTTGGATACTGCATTCTAGAATGCGGTGTGTCGGGATCTAGAATCTTGTGGTTCGCGTTCTGAGCACAATGGCCTCCTGAGATAAGCGGTTTCCTAGTATACGGTTTCCAATGATACGGTTGCCTTGGATACTGCTTTCTAGAATGCGGTGTGTCGGGATCTAGAATCTTGTGGTGCGGGTTCTGAGCACAATGGCCTCCTGAGATAAGCGGTTTCCTAGGATAAGGTTTCCAAGGATACGGTTGCCTTGGTTACTGCATTCTAGAATGCGGTGTGTCGGGATCTAGAATCTTGTGGTGTGGGTTCTGAGCACAATGGCCTCCTGAGATAAGCGGTTTCCTAGGATACGGTTTCCAAGGATACGGTTGCCTTGGTTACTGCATTCTAGAATGCGGTGTGTCGGGATCTAGAATCTTGTGGTGCGGGTTCTGAGCACAACGGCCTCCTGAGATAAGCGGTTTCCTAGGATACGGTTTCCAAGGATACGGTTGCCTTGGTTACTGCATTCTAGAATGCGGTGTGTCGGGATCTAGAATCTTGTGGTGCTGGTTCTGAGCACAAGGGCCTCCTGAGATAAGCGGTTTCCTAGGATAAGGTTTCCAAGGATACGGTTGCCTTGGTTACTGCATTCTAGAATGCGGTGTGTCGGGATCTAGAATCTTGTGGTGCGGGGTCTGAGCACAATGGCCTCCTGAGATAAGCGGTTTCCTAGGATATGGTTTCCAAGGATACGGTTGCCTTGGTTACTGCATTCTAGAATGCAGTGTGTCGGGATCTAGAATCTTGTGGTGCTGGTTCTGAGCACAATGGCCTCCTGAGATAAGCGGTTTCCTAGGATACGGTTTCCAAGGATACGTTTGCCTTGGTTACTGCATTCTAGAATGCGGTGTGTCGGGATCTAGAATCTTGTGGTGCGGGTTCTGAGCACAATGGCCTCCTGAGATAAGCGGTTTCCTAGGATACGGTTTCCAAGGATACGGTTGCCTTGGTTACTGCATTCTAGAATGCGGTGTGTCGGGATCTAGAATCTTGTGGTGCGGGTTCTGAGCACAATGGCCTCCTGAGATAAGCGGTTTCCTAGGATACGGTTTCCAAGGATACGGTTGCCTTGGTTACTGCATTCTAGAATGCGGTGTGTCGGGATCTAGAATCTTGTGGTGCTGGTTCTGAGCACAATGGCCTCCTGAGATAAGCGGTTTCCTAGGATACGGTTTCCAAGGATACGGTTGCCTTGGTTACTGCATTTTAGAATGCGGTGTGTCGGGATCTAGAATCTTGTGGTGCGGGTTCTGAGCACAATGGCCTCCTGAGATAAGCGGTTTCCTAGGATACGGTTTCCAAGGATACGGTTGCCTTGGATACTGCATTCTAGAATGCGGTGTGTCGGGATCTAGAATCTTGTGGTTCGCGTTCTGAGCACAATGGCCTCCTGAGATAAGCGGTTTCCTAGTATACGGTTTCCAATGATACGGTTGCCTTGGATACTGCTTTCTAGAATGCGGTGTGTCGGGATCTAGAATCTTGTGGTGCGGGTTCTGAGCACAATGGCCTCCTGAGATAAGCGGTTTCCTAGGATAAGGTTTCCAAGGATACGGTTGCCTTGGTTACTGCATTCTAGAATGCGGTGTGTCGGGATCTAGAATCTTGTGGTGTGGGTTCTGAGCACAATGGCCTCCTGAGATAAGCGGTTTCCTAGGATACGGTTTCCAAGGATACGGTTGCCTTGGTTACTGCATTCTAGAATGCGGTGTGTCGGGATCTAGAATCTTGTGGTGCGGGTTCTGAGCACAACGGCCTCCTGAGATAAGCGGTTTCCTAGGATACGGTTTCCAAGGATACGGTTGCCTTGGTTACTGCATTCTAGAATGCGGTGTGTCGGGATCTAGAATCTTGTGGTGCTGGTTCTGAGCACAAGGGCCTCCTGAGATAAGCGGTTTCCTAGGATAAGGTTTCCAAGGATACGGTTGCCTTGGTTACTGCATTCTAGAATGCGGTGTGTCGGGATCTAGAATCTTGTGGTGCGGCTTCTGAGCACAATGGCCTCCTGAGATAAGCGGTTTCCTAGGATACGGTTTCCAAGGATACGGTTGCCTTGGTTACTGCATTCTAGAATGCGGTGTGTCGGGATCTAGAATCTTGTGGTGCGGGTTCTGAGCACAATGACCTCCTGAGATAAGCGGTTTCCTAGGATACGGTTTCCAAGGATACGGTTGCCTTGGATACTGCATTCTAGAATGACGTGTGTTAGGATCCTGAATCTTGTGGTGCGGGTTCTGAGCACAATGGCCTCCTGAGATAAGCGGTTTCCTAGGATAAGGTTTACAAGGATATGGTTGCCTTGGTTACTGCATTCCAGAATGCGGTGTGTCAGGATCTAGAATCTTGTGGTGCGGGTTCTGAGCACAATGGCCTCCTGAGATAACCGGTTTCCTAGGATACCGTTTCCAAGGATACGGTTGCCTTAGATACTGCATTCTAGAATGCGGTGTGTCAGGATCTAGAATCTTGTGGTGCGGGTTCTGAGCACAATAGCCTCCAGAGTAAGCCGTTTCCTAGGATACGGTTTCCAAGGATACGGTTGCCTTGGTTACTGCATTCTAGAATGCGGTTTGTCAGGATCTAGAATCTTGTGGTGCGGGTTCTGAGCACAACGGCCTCCTGAGATAAGCGGTTTCCTAGGATACGGTTTCCAAGGATACGGTTGCCTTGGTTACTGCATTCTAGAATGCGGTGTGTCGGGATCTAGAATCTTGTGGTGCGGGTTCTGAGCACAATGGCCTCCTGAGATAAGCGGTTTCCTAGATAGGGTTTCCAAGGATACGGTTGCCTTGGTTACTGCATTCTAGAATGCGGTGTGTCGGGATCTAGAATCTTGTGGTGCTGGTTCTGAGCACAATGGCCTCCTGAGATAAGCGGTTTCCTAGGATACGGTTTCCAAGGATACGGTTGCCTTGGTTACTGCATTCTAGAATGCGGTGAGTCAGGATCTAGAACCTTGTGGTGTGGGTTCTGAGCACAATGGCCTCCAGAGTAAGCCGTTTCCTAGGATACGGTTTCCAAGGATACGGTTGCCTTGGTTACTGCATTCTAGAATGCGGTGTGTCAGGATGTAGAATCTTGTGGTGCTGGTTCTGAGCACAATGGCCTCCAGAGATAAGCGGTTTCCTAGGATACGGTTTCCAAGGATACGGTTGCCGTGGTTACTGCATTCTAGAATGCGGTGTGTCTGGATCTAGAATCTTGTGGTGCGGGTTCTGAGCACAATGGCCTCCTGAGATAAGCGGTTTCCTAGGATACGGTTTCCAAGGATACGGTTGCCTTGTTTACTGCATTCTAGAATGCGGTGTGTCGGGATCTAGAATCTTGTGGTGCGGGTTCTGAGCACAATGGCCTCCTGAGATAAGCGGTTTCCTAGGATACGGTTTCCAAGCATACAGTTGCCTTGGTTACTGCATTCTAGAATGCGGTGTGTCGGGATCTAGAATCTTGTGGTGCTGGTTCTGAGCACAATGGCCTCCTGAGATAAGCGGTTTCCTAGGATACGGTTTCCAAGGATACGGTTGCCTTGGTTACTGCATTCTAGAATGCGGTGTGTCGGGATCTTGAATCTTGTGGTGCGGGTTCTGAGCACAATGGCCTCCTGAGATAAGCGGTTTCCTAGGATACGGTTTCCAAGGATACGGTTGCCTTGGTTACTGCATTCTAGAATGCGGTGTGTCAGGATCTAGAATCTTGTGGTGCGGGTTCTGTGCACAATGGCCTCCTGAGATAAGCGGTTTCCTAGGATACGGTTTCCAAGGATACGGTTGCCTTGGTTACTGCATTCTAGAATGCGGTGTGTCGGGATCTAGAATCTTGTGGTGCGGGTTCTGAGCACAATGGCCTCCTGAGATAAGCGGTTTCCTAGGATACGGTTTCCAAGGATACGGTTGCCTTGGTTACTGCATTCTAGAATGCGGTGTGTCAGGATCTACAATCTTGTGGTGTTGGTTCTGAGCACAATGGCCTCCTGAGATAAGCGGTTTCCTAGGATACGGTTTCCAAGGATACGGTTGCCTTGGTTACTGCATTCTAGAATGCGGTGTGTCGGGATCTAGAATCTTGTGGTGCGGGTTCTGAGCACAATGGCCTCCTGAGATAAGCGGTTTCCTAGGATACGGTTTCCAAGGATACGGTTGCCTTGGTTACTGCATTCTAGAATGCGGTGTGTCGGGATCTAGAATCTTGTGGTGCGGGGTCTGAGCACAATGGCCTCCTGAGATAAGCGGTTTCCTAGGATATGGTTTCCAAGGATACGGTTGCCTTGGTTACTGCATTCTAGAATGCAGTGTGTCGGGATCTAGAATCTTGTGGTGCTGGTTCTGAGCACAATGGCCTCCTGAGATAAGCGGTTTCCTAGGATACGGTTTCCAAGGATACGTTTGCCTTGGTTACTGCATTCTAGAATGCGGTGTGTCGGGATCTAGAATCTTGTGGTGCGGGTTCTGAGCACAATGGCCTCCTGAGATAAGCGGTTTCCTAGGATACGGTTTCCAAGGATACGGTTGCCTTGGTTACTGCATTCTAGAATGCGGTGTGTCGGGATCTAGAATCTTGTGGTGCGGGTTCTGAGCACAATGGCCTCCTGAGATAAGCGGTTTCCTAGGATACGGTTTCCAAGGATACGGTTGCCTTGGTTACTGCATTCTAGAATGCGGTGTGTCGGGATCTAGAATCTTGTGGTGCTGGTTCTGAGCACAATGGCCTCCTGAGATAAGCGGTTTCCTAGGATACGGTTTCCAAGGATACGGTTGCCTTTGTTACTGCATTTTAGAATGCGGTGTGTCGGGATCTAGAATCTTGTGGTGCGGGTTCTGAGCACAATGGCCTCCTGAGATAAGCGGTTTCCTAGGATACGGTTTCCAAGGATACGGTTGCCTTGGATACTGCATTCTAGAATGCGGTGTGTCGGGATCTAGAATCTTGTGGTTCGCGTTCTGAGCACAATGGCCTCCTGAGATAAGCGGTTTCCTAGTATACGGTTTCCAAGGATACGGTTGCCTTGGATACTGCATTCTAGAATGCGGTGTGTCGGGATCTAGAATCTTGTGGTGCGGGTTCTGAGCACAATGGCCTCCTGAGATAAGCGGTTTCCTAGGATAAGGTTTCCAAGGATACGGTTGCCTTGGATACGGCATTCTAGAATGCGGTGTGTCGGGATCTAGAATCTTGTGGTGCGGGTTCTGAGCACAATGGCCTCCTGAGATAAGCGGTTTCCAAGGATACGGTTTCCAAGGATACGGTTGCCTTGGTTACTGCATTCTAGAATGCGGTGTGTGGGGATCTAGAATCTTGTGGTGCGGGTTCTGAGCACAACGGCCTCCTGAGATAAGCGGTTTCCTAGGATACGGTTTCCAAGATTACGGTTGCCTTGGTTACTGCATTCTAGAATGCGGTGTGTCGGGATCTAGAATCTTGTGGTGCTGGTTCTGAGCACAACGGCCTCCTGAGATAAGCGGTTTTCTAGGATACGGTTTCCAAGGATACGGTTGCCTTGGTTACTGCATTCTAGAATGCGGTGTGTCGGGGTCTAGAATCTTGTGGTGCGGCTTCTGAGCACAATGGCCTCCTGAGATAAGCGGTTTCCTAGGATACGGTTTCCAAGGATACGGTTGCCTTGGTTACTGCATTCTAGAATGCGGTGTGTCGGGATCTAGAATCTTGTGGTGCGGGTTCTGAGCACAATGGCCTCCTGAGATAAGCGGTTTCCTAGGATACGGTTTCCAAGGATACGGTTGCCTTGGATACTGCATTCTAGAATGACGTGTGTCAGGATCCTGAATCTTGTGGTGCGGGTTCTGAGCACAGTGGCCTCCTGAGATAAGCGGTTTCCTAGGATAAGGTTTCCAAGGATACGGTTGCCTTGGTTACTGCATTCCAGAATGCGGTGTGTCAGGATCTAGAATCTTGTGGTGCGGGTTCTGAGCAAAATGGCCTCCTGAGATAACCGGTTTCCTAGGATACCGTTTCCAAGGATACGGTTGCCTTAGATACTGCATTCTAGAATGCGGTGTGTCAGGATCTAGAATCTTGTGGTGCCGGTTCTGAGCACAATAGCCTCCAGAGTAAGCCGTTGCCTAGGATACGGTTTCCAAGGATACGGTTGCCTTGGTTACTGCATTCTAGAATGCGGTGTGTCGGGATCTAGAATCTTGTGGTTCGCGTTCTGAGCACAATGGCCTCCTGAGATAAGCGGTTTCCTAGTATACGGTTTCCAATGATACGGTTGCCTTGGATACTGCTTTCTAGAATGCGGTGTGTCGGGATCTAGAATCTTGTGGTGCGGGTTCTGAGCACAATGGCCTCCTGAGATAAGCGGTTTCCTAGGATACGGTTTCCAAGGATACGGTTGCCTTGGTTACTGCATTCTAGAATGCGGTGTGTCGGGATCTAGAATCTTGTGGTGCGGGTTCTGAGCACAACGGCCTCCTGAGATAAGCGGTTTCCTAGGATACGGTTTCCAAGGATACGGTTGCCTTGGTTACTGCATTCTAGAATGCGGTGTGTCGGGATCTAGAATCTTGTGGTGCTGGTTCTGAGCACAACGGCCTCCTGAGATAAGCGGTTTCCTAGGATAAGGTTTCCAAGGATACGGTTGCCTTGGTTACTGCATTCTAGAATGCGGTGTGTCGGGATCTAGAATCTTGTGGTGCGGCTTCTGAGCACAATGGCCTCCTGAGATAAGCGGTTTCCTAGGATACGGTTTCCAAGGATACGGTTGCCTTGGTTACTGCATTCTAGAATGCGGTGTGTCGGGATCTAGAATCTTGTGGTGCGGGTTCTGAGCACAATGGCCTCCTGAGATAAGCGGTTTCCTAGGATACGGTTTCCAAGGATACGGTTGCCTTGGATACTGCATTCTAGAATGACGTGTGTTAGGATCCTGAATCTTGTGGTGCGGGTTCTGAGCACAATGGCCTCCTGAGATAAGCGGTTTCCTAGGATAAGGTTTACAAGGATACGGTTGCCTTGGTTACTGCATTCCAGAATGCGGTGTGTCAGGATCTAGTATCTTGTGGTGCGGGTTCTGAGCACAATGGCCTCCTGAGATAACCGGTTTCCTAGGATACCGTTTCCAAGGATACGGTTGCCTTAGATACTGCATTCTAGAATGCGGTGTGTCAGGATCTAGAATCTTGTGGTGCGGGTTCTGAGCACAATAGCCTCCAGAGTAAGCCGTTTCCTAGGATACGGTTTCCAAGGATACGGTTGCCTTGGTTACTGCATTCTAGAATGCGTTTTGTCAGGATCTAGAATCTTGTGGTGCGGGTTCTGAGCACAACGGCCTCCTGAGATAAGCGGTTTCCTAGGATACGGTTTCCAAGGATACGGTTGCCTTGGTTACTGCATTCTAGAATGCGGTGTGTCGGGATCTAGAATCTTGTGGTGCGGGTTCTGAGCACAATGGCCTCCTGAGATAAGCGGTTTCCTAGATAGGGTTTCCAAGGATACGGTTGCCTTGGTTACTGCATTCTAGAATGCGGTGTGTCGGGATCTAGAATCTTGTGGTGCTGGTTCTGAGCACAATGGCCTCCTGAGATAAGCGGTTTCCTAGGATACGGTTTCCAAGGATACGGTTGCCTTGGTTACTGCATTCTAGAATGCGGTGAGTCAGGATCTAGAACCTTGTGGTGTGGGTTCTGAGCACAATGGCCTCCAGAGTAAGCCGTTTCCTAGGATACGGTTTCCAAGGATACGGTTGCCTTGGTTACTGCATTCTAGAATGCGGTGTGTCGGGATCTAGAATCTTGTGGTGCGGGTTCTGAGCACAATGGCCTCCTGAGATAAGCGGTTTCCTAGGATACGGTTTCCAAGCATACAGTTGCCTTGGTTACTGCATTCTAGAATGCGGTGTGTCGGGATCTAGAATCTTGTGGTGCTGGTTCTGAGCACAATGGCCTCCTGAGATAAGCGGTTTCCTAGGATACGGTTTCCAAGGATACGGTTGCCTTGGTTACTGCATTCTAGAATGCGGTGTGTCGGGGTCTAGAATCTTGTGGTGCGGCTTCTGAGCACAATGGCCTCCTGAGATAAGCGGTTTCCTAGGATACGGTTTCCAAGGATACGGTTGCCTTGGTTACTGCATTCTAGAATGCGGTGTGTCGGGATCTAGAATCTTGTGGTGCGGGTTCTGAGCACAATGGCCTCCTGAGATAAGCGGTTTCCTAGGATACGGTTTCCAAGCATACAGTTGCCTTGGTTACTGCATTCTAGAATGCGGTGTGTCGGGATCTAGAATCTTGTGGTGCTGGTTCTGAGCACAATGGCCTCCTGAGATAAGCGGTTTCCTAGGATACGGTTTCCAAGGATACGGTTGCCTTGGTTACTGCATTCTAGAATGCGGTGTGTCGGGGTCTAGAATCTTGTGGTGCGGCTTCTGAGCACAATGGCCTCCTGAGATAAGCGGTTTCCTAGGATACGGTTTCCAAGGATACGGTTGCCTTGGTTACTGCATTCTAGAATGCGGTGTGTCGGGATCTAGAATCTTGTGGTGCGGGTTCTGAGCACAATGGCCTCCTGAGATAAGCGGTTTCCTAGGATACGGTTTCCAAGGATACGGTTGCCTTGGATACTGCATTCTAGAATGACGTGTGTCAGGATCCTGAATCTTGTGGTGCGGGTTCTGAGCACAGTGGCCTCCTGAGATAAGCGGTTTCCTAGGATAAGGTTTCCAAGGATACGGTTGCCTTGGTTACTGCATTCCAGAATGCGGTGTGTCAGGATCTAGAATCTTGTGGTGCGGGTTCTGAGCAAAATGGCCTCCTGAGATAACCGGTTTCCTAGGATACCGTTTCCAAGGATACGGTTGCCTTAGATACTGCATTCTAGAATGCGGTGTGTCAGGATCTAGAATCTTGTGGTGCCGGTTCTGAGCACAATAGCCTCCAGAGTAAGCCGTTGCCTAGGATACGGTTTCCAAGGATACGGTTGCCTTGGTTACTGCATTCTAGAATGCGGTGTGTCGGGATCTAGAATCTTGTGGTTCGCGTTCTGAGCACAATGGCCTCCTGAGATAAGCGGTTTCCTAGTATACGGTTTCCAATGATACGGTTGCCTTGGATACTGCTTTCTAGAATGCGGTGTGTCGGGATCTAGAATCTTGTGGTGCGGGTTCTGAGCACAATGGCCTCCTGAGATAAGCGGTTTCCTAGGATACGGTTTCCAAGGATACGGTTGCCTTGGTTACTGCATTCTAGAATGCGGTGTGTCGGGATCTAGAATCTTGTGGTGCGGGTTCTGAGCACAACGGCCTCCTGAGATAAGCGGTTTCCTAGGATACGGTTTCCAAGGATACGGTTGCCTTGGTTACTGCATTCTAGAATGCGGTGTGTCGGGATCTAGAATCTTGTGGTGCTGGTTCTGAGCACAACGGCCTCCTGAGATAAGCGGTTTCCTAGGATAAGGTTTCCAAGGATACGGTTGCCTTGGTTACTGCATTCTAGAATGCGGTGTGTCGGGATCTAGAATCTTGTGGTGCGGCTTCTGAGCACAATGGCCTCCTGAGATAAGCGGTTTCCTAGGATACGGTTTCCAAGGATACGGTTGCCTTGGTTACTGCATTCTAGAATGCGGTGTGTCGGGATCTAGAATCTTGTGGTGCGGGTTCTGAGCACAATGGCCTCCTGAGATAAGCGGTTTCCTAGGATACGGTTTCCAAGGATACGGTTGCCTTGGATACTGCATTCTAGAATGACGTGTGTTAGGATCCTGAATCTTGTGGTGCGGGTTCTGAGCACAATGGCCTCCTGAGATAAGCGGTTTCCTAGGATAAGGTTTACAAGGATACGGTTGCCTTGGTTACTGCATTCCAGAATGCGGTGTGTCAGGATCTAGTATCTTGTGGTGCGGGTTCTGAGCACAATGGCCTCCTGAGATAACCGGTTTCCTAGGATACCGTTTCCAAGGATACGGTTGCCTTAGATACTGCATTCTAGAATGCGGTGTGTCAGGATCTAGAATCTTGTGGTGCGGGTTCTGAGCACAATAGCCTCCAGAGTAAGCCGTTTCCTAGGATACGGTTTCCAAGGATACGGTTGCCTTGGTTACTGCATTCTAGAATGCGTTTTGTCAGGATCTAGAATCTTGTGGTGCGGGTTCTGAGCACAACGGCCTCCTGAGATAAGCGGTTTCCTAGGATACGGTTTCCAAGGATACGGTTGCCTTGGTTACTGCATTCTAGAATGCGGTGTGTCGGGATCTAGAATCTTGTGGTGCGGGTTCTGAGCACAATGGCCTCCTGAGATAAGCGGTTTCCTAGATAGGGTTTCCAAGGATACGGTTGCCTTGGTTACTGCATTCTAGAATGCGGTGTGTCGGGATCTAGAATCTTGTGGTGCTGGTTCTGAGCACAATGGCCTCCTGAGATAAGCGGTTTCCTAGGATACGGTTTCCAAGGATACGGTTGCCTTGGTTACTGCATTCTAGAATGCGGTGAGTCAGGATCTAGAACCTTGTGGTGTGGGTTCTGAGCACAATGGCCTCCAGAGTAAGCCGTTTCCTAGGATACGGTTTCCAAGGATACGGTTGCCTTGGTTACTGCATTCTAGAATGCGGTGTGTCGGGATCTAGAATCTTGTGGTGCGGGTTCTGAGCACAATGGCCTCCTGAGATAAGCGGTTTCCTAGGATACGGTTTCCAAGCATACAGTTGCCTTGGTTACTGCATTCTAGAATGCGGTGTGTCGGGATCTAGAATCTTGTGGTGCTGGTTCTGAGCACAATGGCCTCCTGAGATAAGCGGTTTCCTAGGATACGGTTTCCAAGGATACGGTTGCCTTGGTTACTGCATTCTAGAATGCGGTGTGTCGGGATCTTGAATCTTGTGGTGCGGGTTCTGAGCACAAAGGCCTCCTGAGATAAGCGGTTTCCTAGGATACGGTTTCCAAGGATACGGTTGCCTTGGTTACTGCATTCTAGAATGCGGTGTGTCAGGATCTAGAATCTTGTGGTGCGGGTTCTGTGCACAATGGCCTCCTGAGATAAGCGGTTTCCTAGGATACGGTTTCCAAGGATACGGTTGCCTTGGTTACTGCATTCTAGAATGCGGTGTGTCGGGATCTAGAATCTTGTGGTGCGGGTTCTGAGCACAATGGCCTCCTGAGATAAGCGGTTTCCTAGGATACGGTTTCCAAGGATACGGTTGCCTTGGTTACTGCATTCTAGAATGCGGTGTGTCAGGATCTACAATCTTGTGGTGTTGGTTCTGAGCACAATGGCCTCCTGAGATAAGCGGTTTCCTAGGATACGGTTTCCAAGGATACGGTTGCCTTGGTTACTGCATTCTAGAATGCGGTGTGTCGGGATCTAGAATCTTGTGGTGCGGGGTCTGAGGACAATGGCCTCCTGAGATAAGCGGTTTCCTAGGATATGGTTTCCAAGGATACGGTTGCCTTGGTTACTGCATTCTAGAATGCAGTGTGTCGGGATCTAGAATCTTGTGGTGCTGGTTCTGAGCACAATGGCCTCCTGAGATAAGCGGTTTCCTAGGATACGGTTTCCAAGGATACGGTTGCCTTGGTTACTGCATTCTAGAATGCGGTGTGTCGGGATCTAGAATCTTGTGGTGCGGGGACTGAGCACAATGGCCTCCTGAGATAAGCGGTTTCCTAGGATATGGTTTCCAAGGATACGGTTGCCTTGGTTACTGCATTCTAGAATGCAGTGTGTCGGGATCTAGAATCTTGTGGTGCTGGTTCTGAGCACAATGGCCTCCTGAGATAAGCGGTTTCCTAGGATACGGTTTCCAAGGATACGTTTGCCTTGGTTACTGCATTCTAGAATGCGGTGTGTCGGGATCTAGAATCTTGTGGTGCGGGTTCTGAGCACAATGGCCTCCTGAGATAAGCGGTTTCCTAGGATACGGTTTCCAAGGATACGGTTGCCTTGGTTACTGCATTCTAGAATGCGGTGTGTCGGGATCTAGAATCTTGTGGTGCGGGTTCTGAGCACAATGGCCTCCTGAGATAAGCGGTTTCCTAGGATACGGTTTCCAAGGATACGGTTGCCTTGGTTACTGCATTCTAGAATGCGGTGTGTCGGGATCTAGAATCTTGTGGTGCTGGTTCTGAGCACAATGGCCTCCTGAGATAAGCGGTTTCCTAGGATACGGTTTCCAAGGATACGGTTGCCTTGGTTACTGCATTCTAGAATGCGGTGTGTCGGGATCTAGAATCTTGTGGTGCGGGTTCTGAGCACAATGGCCTCCTGAGATAAGCGGTTTCCTAGGATACGGTTTCCAAGGATACGGTTGCCTTGGATACTGCATTCTAGAATGCGGTGTGTCGGGATCTAGAATCTTGTGGTTCGCGTTCTGAGCACAATGGCCTCCTGAGATAAGCGGTTTCCTAGTATACGGTTTCCAAGGATACGGTTGCCTTGGATACTGCATTCTAGAATGCGGTGTGTCGGGATCTAGAATCTTGTGGTGCGGGTTCTGAGCACAATGGCCTCCTGAGATAAGCGGTTTCCTAGGATAAGGTTTCCAAGGATACGGTTGCCTTGGATACGGCATTCTAGAATGCGGTGTGTCGGGATCTAGAATCTTGTGGTGCGGGTTCTGAGCACAATGGCCTCTTGAGATAAGCGGTTTCCAAGGATACGGTTTCCAAGGATACGGTTGCCTTGGTTACTGCATTCTAGAATGCGGTGTGTCGGGATCTAGAATCTTGTGGTGCGGGTTCTGAGCACAACGGCCTCCTGAGATAAGCGGTTTCCTAGGATACGGTTTCCACGGATACGGTTGCCTTGGTTACTGCATTCTAGAATGCGGTGTGTCGGGATCTAGAATCTTGTGGTGCTGGTTCTGAGCACAACGGCCTCCTGAGATAAGCGGTTTCCTAGGATACGGTTTCCAAGGATACGGTTGCCTTGGATACTGCATTCTAGAATGACGTGTGTCAGGATCCTGAATCTTGTGGTGCGGGTTCTGAGCACAGTGGCCTCCTGAGATAAGCGGTTTCCTAGGATAAGGTTTCCAAGGATACGGTTGCCTTGGTTACTGCATTCCAGAATGCGGTGTGTCAGGATCTAGAATCTTGTGGTGCGGGTTCTGAGCAAAATGGCCTCCTGAGATAACCGGTTTCCTAGGATACCGTTTCCAAGGATACGGTTGCCTTAGATACTGCATTCTAGAATGCGGTGTGTCAGGATCTAGAATCTTGTGGTGCCGGTTCTGAGCACAATAGCCTCCAGAGTAACCCGTTGCCTAGGATACGGTTTCCAAGGATACGGTTGCCTTGGTTACTGCATTCTAGAATGCGGTTTGTCAGGATCTAGAATCTTGTGGTGCGGGTTCTGAGCACAACGGCCTCCTGAGATAAGCGGTTTCCTAGGATAAGGTTTCCAAGGATACGGTTGCCTTGGTTACTGCATTCTAGAATGCGGTGTGTCAGGATCTAGAATCTTGTGGTGCGGGTTCTGAGCACAATGTCCTCCTGAGATAAGCAGTTTCCTAGGATACGGTGTCCAAGGATATGGTTGCCTTGGATACTGCATTCTAGAATGCGGTGTGTCAGGATCTAGAATCTTGTGGTTCGCGTTCTGAGCACAATGGCCTCCAGAGATAAGGGGTTTCCTAGGATACGGTTTCCAAGGATACGGTTGCCTTGGATACTGCATTCTAGAATGCGGTGTGTCAGGATCTAGAATCTTGTGGTGCGGGTTCTGAGCACAATGGCCTCCTGAGATAAGCGGTTTCCTAGGATACGGTTTCCAAGGATACGGTTGCCTTGGATACTGCATTCTAGAATGACGTGTGTCAGGATCCTGAATCTTGTGGTGCGGGTTCTGAGCACAGTGGCCTCCTGAGATAAGCGGTTTCCTAGGATAAGGTTTCCAAGGATACGGTTGCCTTGGTTACTGCATTCCAGAATGCGGTGTGTCAGGATCTAGAATCTTGTGGTGCGGGTTCTGAGCAAAATGGCCTCCTGAGATAACCGGTTTCCTAGGATACCGTTTCCAAGGATACGGTTGCCTTAGATACTGCATTCTAGAATGCGGTGTGTCAGGATCTAGAATCTTGTGGTGCCGGTTCTGAGCACAATAGCCTCCAGAGTAAGCCGTTGCCTAGGATACGGTTTCCAAGGATACGGTTGCCTTGGTTACTGCATTCTAGAATGCGGTTTGTCAGGATCTAGAATCTTGTGGTGCGGGTTCTGAGCACAACGGCCTCCTGAGATAAGCGGTTTCCAAGGATAAGGTTTCCAAGGATACGGTTGCCTTGGTTACTGCATTCTAGAATGCGGTGTGTCGGGATCTAGAATCTTGTGGTGCTGGTTCTGAGCACAACGGCCTCCTGAGATAAGCGGTTTCCTAGGATAAGGTTTCCAAGGATACGGTTGCCTTGGTTACTGCATTCTAGAATGCGGTGTGTCGGGATCTAGAATCTTGTGGTGCGGCTTCTGAGCACAATGGCCTCCTGAGATAAGCGGTTTCCTAGGATACGGTTTCCAAGGATACGGTTGCCTTGGTTACTGCATTCTAGAATGCGGTGTGTCGGGATCTAGAATCTTGTGGTGCGGGTTCTGAGCACAATGGCCTCCTGAGATAAGCGGTTTCCTAGGATACGGTTTCCAAGGATACGGTTGCCTTGGATACTGCATTCTAGAATGACGTGTGTTAGGATCCTGAATCTTGTGGTGCGGGTTCTGAGCACAATGGCCTCCTGAGATAAGCGGTTTCCTAGGATAAGGTTTACAAGGATACGGTTGCCTTGGTTACTGCATTCCAGAATGCGGTGTGTCAGGATCTAGAATCTTGTGGTGCGGGTTCTGAGCACAATGGCCTCCTGAGATAACCGGTTTCCTAGGATACCGTTTCCAAGGATACGGTTGCCTTAGATACTGCATTCTAGAATGCGGTGTGTCAGGATCTAGAATCTTGTGGTGCGGGTTCTGAGCACAATAGCCTCCAGAGTAAGCCGTTTCCTAGGATACGGTTTCCAAGGATACGGTTGCCTTGGTTACTGCATTCTAGAATGCGTTTTGTCAGGATCTAGAATCTTGTGGTGCGGGTTCTGAGCACAACGGCCTCCTGAGATAAGCGGTTTCCTAGGATACGGTTTCCAAGGATACGGTTGCCTTGGTTACTGCATTCTAGAATGCGGTGTGTCGGGATCTAGAATCTTGTGGTGCGGGTTCTGAGCAAATGGCCTCCTGAGATAAGCGGTTTCCTAGATAGGGTTTCCAAGGATACGGTTGCCTTGGTTACTGCATTCTAGAATGCGGTGTGTCGGGATCTAGAATCTTGTGGTGCTGGTTCTGAGCACAATGGCCTCCTGAGATAAGCGGTTTCCTAGGATACGGTTTCCAAGGATACGGTTGCCTTGGTTACTGCATTCTAGAATGCGGTGAGTCAGGATCTAGAACCTTGTGGTGTGGGTTCTGAGCACAATGGCCTCCAGAGTAAGCCGTTTCCTAGGATACGGTTTCCAAGGATACGGTTGCCTTGGTTACTGCATTCTAGAATGCGGTGTGTCAGGATGTAGAATCTTGTGGTGCTGGTTCTGAGCACAATGGCCTCCAGAGATAAGCGGTTTCCTAGGATACGGTTTCCAAGGATACGGTTGCCGTGGTTACTGCATTCTAGAATGCGGTGTGTCTGGATCTAGAATCTTGTGGTGCGGGTTCTGAGCACAATGGCCTCCTGAGATAAGCGGTTTCCTAGGATACGGTTTCCAAGGATACGGTTGCCTTGTTTACTGCATTCTAGAATGCGGTGTGTCGGGATCTAGAATCTTGTGGTGCGGGTTCTGAGCACAATGGCCTCCTGAGATAAGCGGTTTCCTAGGATACGGTTTCCAAGCATACAGTTGCCTTGGTTACTGCATTCTAGAATGCGGTGTGTCGGGATCTAGAATCTTGTGGTGCTGGTTCTGAGCACAATGGCCTCCTGAGATAAGCGGTTTCCTAGGATACGGTTTCCAAGGATACGGTTGCCTTGGTTACTGCATTCTAGAATGCGGTGTGTCGGGATCTTGAATCTTGTGGTGCGGGTTCTGAGCACAAAGGCCTCCTGAGATAAGCGGTTTCCTAGGATACGGTTTCCAAGGATACGGTTGCCTTGGTTACTGCATTCTAGAATGCGGTGTGTCAGGATCTAGAATCTTGTGGTGCGGGTTCTGTGCACAATGGCCTCCTGAGATAAGCGGTTTCCTAGGATACGGTTTCCAAGGATACGGTTGCCTTGGTTACTGCATTCTAGAATGCGGTGTGTCGGGATCTAGAATCTTGTGGTGCGGGTTCTGAGCACAATGGCCTCCTGAGATAAGCGGTTTCCTAGGATACGGTTTCCAAGGATACGGTTGCCTTGGTTACTGCATTCTAGAATGCGGTGTGTCAGGATCTACAATCTTGTGGTGTTGGTTCTGAGCACAATGGCCTCCTGAGATAAGCGGTTTCCTAGGATACGGTTTCCAAGGATACGGTTGCCTTGGTTACTGCATTCTAGAATGCGGTGTGTCGGGATCTAGAATCTTGTGGTGCGGGGTCTGAGCACAATGGCCTCCTGAGATAAGCGGTTTCCTAGGATATGGTTTCCAAGGATACGGTTGCCTTGGTTACTGCATTCTAGAATGCAGTGTGTCGGGATCTAGAATCTTGTGGTGCTGGTTCTGAGCACAATGGCCTCCTGAGATAAGCGGTTTCCTAGGATACGGTTTCCAAGGATACGGTTGCCTTGGTTACTGCATTCTAGAATGCGGTGTGTCGGGATCTAGAATCTTGTGGTGCGGGGTCTGAGCACAATGGCCTCCTGAGATAAGCGGTTTCCTAGGATATGGTTTCCAAGGATACGGTTGCCTTGGTTACTGCATTCTAGAATGCAGTGTGTCGGGATCTAGAATCTTGTGGTGCTGGTTCTGAGCACAATGGCCTCCTGAGATAAGCGGTTTCCTAGGATACGGTTTCCAAGGATACGTTTGCCTTGGTTACTGCATTCTAGAATGCGGTGTGTCGGGATCTAGAATCTTGTGGTGCGGGTTCTGAGCACAATGGCCTCCTGAGATAAGCGGTTTCCTAGGATACGGTTTCCAAGGATACGGTTGCCTTGGTTACTGCATTCTAGAATGCGGTGTGTCGGGATCTAGAATCTTGTGGTGCGGGTTCTGAGCACAATGGCCTCCTGAGATAAGCGGTTTCCTAGGATACGGTTTCCATGGATACGGTTGCCTTGGTTACTGCATTCTAGAATGCGGTGTGTCGGGATCTAGAATCTTGTGGTGCTGGTTCTGAGCACAATGGCCTCCTGAGATAAGCGGTTTCCTAGGATACGGCTTCCAAGGATACGGTTGCCTTGGTTACTGCATTCTAGAATGCGGTGTGTCGGGATCTAGAATCTTGTGGTGCGGGTTCTGAGCACAATGGCCTCCTGAGATAAGCGGTTTCCTAGGATACGGTTTCCAAGGATACGGTTGCCTTGGTTACTGCATTCTAGAATGCGGTGTGTCGGGATCTAGAATCTTGTGGTGCGGGTTCTGAGCACAACGGCCTCCTGAGATAAGCGGTTTCCTAGGATACGGTTTCCACGGATACGGTTGCCTTGGTTACTGCATTCTAGAATGCGGTGTGTCGGGATCTAGAATCTTGTGGTGCTGGTTCTGAGCACAACGGCCTCCTGAGATAAGCGGTTTCCTAGGATACGGTTTCCAAGGATACGGTTGCCTTGGATACTGCATTCTAGAATGACGTGTGTCAGGATCCTGAATCTTGTGGTGCGGGTTCTGAGCACAGTGGCCTCCTGAGATAAGCGGTTTCCTAGGATAAGGTTTCCAAGGATACGGTTGCCTTGGTTACTGCATTCCAGAATGCGGTGTGTCAGGATCTAGAATCTTGTGGTGCGGGTTCTGAGCAAAATGGCCTCCTGAGATAACCGGTTTCCTAGGATACCGTTTCCAAGGATACGGTTGCCTTAGATACTGCATTCTAGAATGCGGTGTGTCAGGATCTAGAATCTTGTGGTGCCGGTTCTGAGCACAATAGCCTCCAGAGTAAGCCGTTGCCTAGGATACGGTTTCCAAGGATACGGTTGCCTTGGTTACTGCATTCTAGAATGCGGTTTGTCAGGATCTAGAATCTTGTGGTGCGGGTTCTGAGCACAACGGCCTCCTGAGATAAGCGGTTTCCTAGGATAAGGTTTCCAAGGATACGGTTGCCTTGGTTACTGCATTCTAGAATGCGGTGTGTCAGGATCTAGAATCTTGTGGTGCGGGTTCTGAGCACAATGTCCTCCTGAGATAAGCAGTTTCCTAGGATACGGTGTCCAAGGATATGGTTGCCTTGGATACTGCATTCTAGAATGCGGTGTGTCAGGATCTAGAATCTTGTGGTTCGCGTTCTGAGCACAATGGCCTCCAGAGATAAGCGGTTTCCTAGGATACGGTTTCCAAGGATACGGTTGCCTTGGATACTGCATTCTAGAATGCGGTGTGTCAGGATCTAGAATCTTGTGGTGCGGGTTCTGAGCACAATGGCCTCCTGAGATAAGCGGTTTCCTAGGATACGGTTTCCAAGGATACGGTTGCCTTGGATACTGCATTCTAGAATGACGTGTGTCAGGATCCTGAATCTTGTGGTGCGGGTTCTGAGCACAGTGGCCTCCTGAGATAAGCGGTTTCCTAGGATAAGGTTTCCAAGGATACGGTTGCCTTGGTTACTGCATTCCAGAATGCGGTGTGTCAGGATCTAGAATCTTGTGGTGCGGGTTCTGAGCAAAATGGCCTCCTGAGATAACCGGTTTCCTAGGATACCGTTTCCAAGGATACGGTTGACTTAGATACTGCATTCTAGAATGCGGTGTGTCAGGATCTAGAATCTTGTGGTGCCGGTTCTGAGCACAATAGCCTCCAGAGTAAGCCGTTGCCTAGGATACGGTTTCCAAGGATACGGTTGCCTTGGTTACTGCATTCTAGAATGCGGTTTGTCAGGATCTAGAATCTTGTGGTGCGGGTTCTGAGCACAACGGCCTCCTGAGATAAGCGGTTTCCAAGGATAAGGTTTCCAAGGATACGGTTGCCTTGGTTACTGCATTCTAGAATGCGGTGTGTCAGGATCTAGAATCTTGTGGTGCGGGTTCTGAGCACAATGTCCTCCTGAGATAAGCGGTTTCCTAGGATACGGTGTCCAAGGATACGGTTGCCTTGGTTACTGCATTCCAGAATGCGGTGTGTCAGGATCTAGAATCTTGTGGTGCGGGTTCTGAGCACAATGGCCTCCTGAGATAACCGGTTTCCTAGGATACCGTTTCCAAGGATACGGTTGCCTTAGATACTGCATTCTAGAATGCGGTGTGTCAGGATCTAGAATCTTGTGGTGCGGGTTCTGAGCACAACGGCCTCCTGAGATAAGCGGTTTCCTAGGATAAGGTTTACAAGGATACGGTTGCCTTGGTTACTGCATTCCAGAATGCGGTGTGTCAGGATCTAGAATCTTGTGGTGCGGGTTCTGAGCACAATGGCCTCCTGAGATAACCGGTTTCCTAGGATACCGTTTCCAAGGATACGGTTGCCTTAGATACTGCATTCTAGAATGCGGTGTGTCAGGATCTAGAATCTTGTGGTGCGGGTTCTGAGCACAATAGCCTCCAGAGTAAGCCGTTTCCTAGGATACGGTTTCCAAGGATACGGTTGCCTTGGTTACTGCATTCTAGAATGCGTTTTGTCAGGATCTAGAATCTTGTGGTGCGGGTTCTGAGCACAACGGCCTCCTGAGATAAGCGGTTTCCTAGGATACGGTTTCCAAGGATACGGTTGCCTTGGTTACTGCATTCTAGAATGCGGTGTGTCGGGATCTAGAATCTTGTGGTGCGGGTTCTGAGCAAATGGCCTCCTGAGATAAGCGGTTTCCTAGATAGGGTTTCCAAGGATACGGTTGCCTTGGTTACTGCATTCTAGAATGCGGTGTGTCGGGATCTAGAATCTTGTGGTGCTGGTTCTGAGCACAATGGCCTCCTGAGATAAGCGGTTTCCTAGGATACGGTTTCCAAGGATACGGTTGCCTTGGTTACTGCATTCTAGAATGCGGTGAGTCAGGATCTAGAACCTTGTGGTGTGGGTTCTGAGCACAATGGCCTCCAGAGTAAGCCGTTTCCTAGGATACGGTTTCCAAGGATACGGTTGCCTTGGTTACTGCATTCTAGAATGCGGTGTGTCAGGATGTAGAATCTTGTGGTGCTGGTTCTGAGCACAATGGCCTCCAGAGATAAGCGGTTTCCTAGGATACGGTTTCCAAGGATACGGTTGCCGTGGTTACTGCATTCTAGAATGCGGTGTGTCTGGATCTAGAATCTTGTGGTGCGGGTTCTGAGCACAATGGCCTCCTGAGATAAGCGGTTTCCTAGGATACGGTTTCCAAGGATACGGTTGCCTTGTTTACTGCATTCTAGAATGCGGTGTGTCGGGATCTAGAATCTTGTGGTGCGGGTTCTGAGCACAATGGCCTCCTGAGATAAGCGGTTTCCTAGGATACGGTTTCCAAGCATACAGTTGCCTTGGTTACTGCATTCTAGAATGCGGTGTGTCGGGATCTAGAATCTTGTGGTGCTGGTTCTGAGCACAATGGCCTCCTGAGATAAGCGGTTTCCTAGGATACGGTTTCCAAGGATACGGTTGCCTTGGTTACTGCATTCTAGAATGCGGTGTGTCGGGATCTTGAATCTTGTGGTGCGGGTTCTGAGCACAAAGGCCTCCTGAGATAAGCGGTTTCCTAGGATACGGTTTCCAAGGATACGGTTGCCTTGGTTACTGCATTCTAGAATGCGGTGTGTCAGGATCTAGAATCTTGTGGTGCGGGTTCTGTGCACAATGGCCTCCTGAGATAAGCGGTTTCCTAGGATACGGTTTCCAAGGATACGGTTGCCTTGGTTACTGCATTCTAGAATGCGGTGTGTCGGGATCTAGAATCTTGTGGTGCGGGTTCTGAGCACAATGGCCTCCTGAGATAAGCGGTTTCCTAGGATACGGTTTCCAAGGATACGGTTGCCTTGGTTACTGCATTCTAGAATGCGGTGTGTCAGGATCTACAATCTTGTGGTGTTGGTTCTGAGCACAATGGCCTCCTGAGATAAGCGGTTTCCTAGGATACGGTTTCCAAGGATACGGTTGCCTTGGTTACTGCATTCTAGAATGCGGTGTGTCGGGATCTAGAATCTTGTGGTGCGGGGTCTGAGCACAATGGCCTCCTGAGATAAGCGGTTTCCTAGGATATGGTTTCCAAGGATACGGTTGCCTTGGTTACTGCATTCTAGAATGCAGTGTGTCGGGATCTAGAATCTTGTGGTGCTGGTTCTGAGCACAATGGCCTCCTGAGATAAGCGGTTTCCTAGGATACGGTTTCCAAGGATACGGTTGCCTTGGTTACTGCATTCTAGAATGCGGTGTGTCGGGATCTAGAATCTTGTGGTGCGGGGTCTGAGCACAATGGCCTCCTGAGATAAGCGGTTTCCTAGGATATGGTTTCCAAGGATACGGTTGCCTTGGTTACTGCATTCTAGAATGCAGTGTGTCGGGATCTAGAATCTTGTGGTGCTGGTTCTGAGCACAATGGCCTCCTGAGATAAGCGGTTTCCTAGGATACGGTTTCCAAGGATACGTTTGCCTTGGTTACTGCATTCTAGAATGCGGTGTGTCGGGATCTAGAATCTTGTGGTGCGGGTTCTGAGCACAATGGCCTCCTGAGATAAGCGGTTTCCTAGGATACGGTTTCCAAGGATACGGTTGCCTTGGTTACTGCATTCTAGAATGCGGTGTGTCGGGATCTAGAATCTTGTGGTGCGGGTTCTGAGCACAATGGCCTCCTGAGATAAGCGGTTTCCTAGGATACGGTTTCCATGGATACGGTTGCCTTGGTTACTGCATTCTAGAATGCGGTGTGTCGGGATCTAGAATCTTGTGGTGCTGGTTCTGAGCACAATGGCCTCCTGAGATAAGCGGTTTCCTAGGATACGGCTTCCAAGGATACGGTTGCCTTGGTTACTGCATTCTAGAATGCGGTGTGTCGGGATCTAGAATCTTGTGGTGCGGGTTCTGAGCACAATGGCCTCCTGAGATAAGCGGTTTCCTAGGATACGGTTTCCAAGGATACGGTTGCCTTGGTTACTGCATTCTAGAATGCGGTGTGTCGGGATCTAGAATCTTGTGGTGCGGGTTCTGAGCACAACGGCCTCCTGAGATAAGCGGTTTCCTAGGATACGGTTTCCACGGATACGGTTGCCTTGGTTACTGCATTCTAGAATGCGGTGTGTCGGGATCTAGAATCTTGTGGTGCTGGTTCTGAGCACAACGGCCTCCTGAGATAAGCGGTTTCCTAGGATACGGTTTCCAAGGATACGGTTGCCTTGGATACTGCATTCTAGAATGACGTGTGTCAGGATCCTGAATCTTGTGGTGCGGGTTCTGAGCACAGTGGCCTCCTGAGATAAGCGGTTTCCTAGGATAAGGTTTCCAAGGATACGGTTGCCTTGGTTACTGCATTCCAGAATGCGGTGTGTCAGGATCTAGAATCTTGTGGTGCGGGTTCTGAGCAAAATGGCCTCCTGAGATAACCGGTTTCCTAGGATACCGTTTCCAAGGATACGGTTGCCTTAGATACTGCATTCTAGAATGCGGTGTGTCAGGATCTAGAATCTTGTGGTGCCGGTTCTGAGCACAATAGCCTCCAGAGTAAGCCGTTGCCTAGGATACGGTTTCCAAGGATACGGTTGCCTTGGTTACTGCATTCTAGAATGCGGTTTGTCAGGATCTAGAATCTTGTGGTGCGGGTTCTGAGCACAACGGCCTCCTGAGATAAGCGGTTTCCTAGGATAAGGTTTCCAAGGATACGGTTGCCTTGGTTACTGCATTCTAGAATGCGGTGTGTCAGGATCTAGAATCTTGTGGTGCGGGTTCTGAGCACAATGTCCTCCTGAGATAAGCAGTTTCCTAGGATACGGTGTCCAAGGATATGGTTGCCTTGGATACTGCATTCTAGAATGCGGTGTGTCAGGATCTAGAATCTTGTGGTTCGCGTTCTGAGCACAATGGCCTCCAGAGATAAGCGGTTTCCTAGGATACGGTTTCCAAGGATACGGTTGCCTTGGATACTGCATTCTAGAATGCGGTGTGTCAGGATCTAGAATCTTGTGGTGCGGGTTCTGAGCACAATGGCCTCCTGAGATAAGCGGTTTCCTAGGATACGGTTTCCAAGGATACGGTTGCCTTGGATACTGCATTCTAGAATGACGTGTGTCAGGATCCTGAATCTTGTGGTGCGGGTTCTGAGCACAGTGGCCTCCTGAGATAAGCGGTTTCCTAGGATAAGGTTTCCAAGGATACGGTTGCCTTGGTTACTGCATTCCAGAATGCGGTGTGTCAGGATCTAGAATCTTGTGGTGCGGGTTCTGAGCAAAATGGCCTCCTGAGATAACCGGTTTCCTAGGATACCGTTTCCAAGGATACGGTTGACTTAGATACTGCATTCTAGAATGCGGTGTGTCAGGATCTAGAATCTTGTGGTGCCGGTTCTGAGCACAATAGCCTCCAGAGTAAGCCGTTGCCTAGGATACGGTTTCCAAGGATACGGTTGCCTTGGTTACTGCATTCTAGAATGCGGTTTGTCAGGATCTAGAATCTTGTGGTGCGGGTTCTGAGCACAACGGCCTCCTGAGATAAGCGGTTTCCAAGGATAAGGTTTCCAAGGATACGGTTGCCTTGGTTACTGCATTCTAGAATGCGGTGTGTCAGGATCTAGAATCTTGTGGTGCGGGTTCTGAGCACAATGTCCTCCTGAGATAAGCGGTTTCCTAGGATACGGTGTCCAAGGATACGGTTGCCTTGGATACTGCATTCTAGAATGCGGTGTGTCAGGATCTAGAATCTTGTGGTTCGCGTTCTGAGCACAATGGCCTCCAGAGATAAGCGGTTTCCTAGGATACGGTTTCCAAGGATACGGTTGCCTTGGATACTGCATTCTAGAATGCGGTGTGTCAGGATCTAGAATCTTGTGGTGCGGGTTCTGAGCACAATGGCCTCCTGAGATAAGCGGTTTCCTAGGATACGGTTTCCAAGGATACGGTTGCCTTGGTTACTGCATTCTAGAATGCGGTGTGTCGGGATCTAGAATCTTGTGGTGCTGGTTCTGAGCACAATGGCCTCCTGAGATAAGCGGTTTCCTAGGATACGGTTTCCAAGGATACGGTTGCCTTGGTTACTGCATTCTAGAATGCGGTGTGTCGGGATCTAGAATCTTGTGGTGCGGGTTCTGAGCACAATGGCCTCCTGAGATAAGCGGTTTCCTAGGATACGATTTCCAAGGATACGGTTGCCTTGGTTACTGCATTCTAGAATGCGGTGTGTCGGGATCTAGAATCTTGTGGTGCGGGTTCTGAGCACAATGGCCTCCTGAGATAAGCGGTTTCCTAGGATACGGTTTCCAAGCATACGGTTGCCTTGGTTACTGCATTCTAGAATGCGGTGTGTCGGGATCTAGAATCTTGTGGTGCTGGTTCTGAGCACAATGGCCTCCTGAGATAAGCGGTTTTAGGATACGGTTTCCAAGGATACGGTTGCCTTGGTTACTGCATTCTAGAATGCGGTGTGTCGGGATCTAGAATCTTGTGGTGCGGGTTCTGAGCACAATGGCCTCCTGAGATAAGCGGTTTCCTAGGATACGGTTTCCAAGCATACGGTTGCCTTGGTTACTGCATTCTAGAATGCGGTGTGTCGGGATCTAGAATCTTGTGGTGCGGGTTCTGAGCACAATGGCCTCCTGAGATAAGCGGTTTCCTAGGATACGGTTTCCAAGGATATGGTTGCCTTGGTTACTGCATTCTAGAATGCGGTGTGTCGGGATCTAGAATCTTGTGGTGCTGGTTCTGAGCACAATGGCCTCCTGAGATAAGCGGTTTCCTAGGATACGGTTTCCAAGGATACGGTTGCCTTGGTTACTGCATTCTAGAATGGGGTGTGTCGGGATCTAGAATCTTGTGGTGCGGGTTCTGAGCACAATGGCCTCCTGAGATAAGCGGTTTCCTAGGATACGGTTTCCAAGGATACGGTTGCCTTGGTTACTGCATTCTAGAATGCGGTGTGTCGGGCTCTAGAATCTTGTGGTGCGGGTTCTGAGCACAATGGGCTCCTGAGATAAGCGGTTTCCTAGGATACGGTTTCCAAGGATACGGTTGCCTTGGTTACTGCATTCTAGAATGCGGTGTGTCGGGATCTAGAATCTTGTGGTGCGGGTTCTGAGCACAATGGCCTCCTGAGATAAGCGGTTTCCTAGGATACGGTTTCCAAGGATACGGTTGCCTTGGTTACTGCATTCTAGAATGCGGTGTGTCGGGATCTAGAATCTTGTGGTGCGGGTTCTGAGCACAATGGCCTCCAGAGATAAGCGGTTTCCTAGGATAAGGTTTCCAAGGATACGGTTGCCTTGGATACTGCATTCTAGAATGCGGTGTGTCGGGATCTAGAATCTTGTGGTGCGGGTTCGGAGCACAATGGCCTCCTGAGATAAGCGGTTTCCTAGGATACGGTTTCCAAGGATACGGTTGCCTTGGTTACTGCATTCTAGAATGCGGTGTGTCGGGATCTAGAATCTTGTGGTGCGGGTTCTGAGCACAACGGCCTCCTGAGATAAGCGGTTTCCTAGGATACGGTTTCCAAGGATACGGTTGCCTTGGTTACTGCATTCTAGAATGCGGTGTGTCAGGATCTAGAATCTTGTGGTGCGGGTTCTGAGCACAATGGCCTCCTGAGATAAGCGGTTTCCTAGGATACGGTTTCCAAGGATACGGTTGCCTTGTATACTGCATTCTAGAATGCGGTGTGTCGGGATCTAGAATCTTGTGGTTCGCGTTCTGAGCACAATGGCCTCCTGAGATAAGCGGTTTCCTAGTATACGGTTTCCAAGGATACGGTTGCCTTGGATACTGCATTCTAGAATGCGGTGTGTCGGGATCTAGAATCTTGTGGTGCGGGTTCTGAGCACAATAGCCTCCTGAGATAAGAGGTTTCCTAGGATAAGGTTTCCAAGGATACGGTTGCCTTGGATACTGCATTCTAGAATGCGGTGTGTCGGGATCTAGAATCTTGTGGTGCGGGTTCTGAGCACAATGGCCTCCTGAGATAAGCGGTTTCCTAGGATACGGTTTCCAAGGATACGGTTGCCTTGGTTACTGCATTCTAGAATGCGGTGTGTCGGGATCTAGAATCTTGTGGTGCGGGTTCTGAGCACAATGGCCTCCTGAGATAAGCGGTTTCCTAGATAGGGTTTCCAAGGATACGGTTGCCTTGGTTACTGCATTCTAGAATGCGGTGTGTCGGGATCTAGAATCTTGTGGTGCTGGTTCTGAGCACAATGGCCTCCTGAGATAAGCGGTTTCCTAGGATACGGTTTCCAAGGATACGGTTGCCTTGGTTACTGCATTCTAGAATGCGGTGAGTCAGGATCTAGAACCTTGTGGTGTGGGTTCTGAGCACAATGGCCTCCAGAGTAAGCCGTTTCCTAGGATACGGTTTCCAAGGATACGGTTGCCTTGGTTACTGCATTCTAGAATGCGGTGTGTCAGGATGTAGAATCTTGTGGTGCTGGTTCTGAGCACAATGGCCTCCTGAGATAAGCGGTTTCCTAGGATACGGTTTCCAAGGATACGGTTGCCTTGGTTACTGCATTCTAGAATGCGGTGTGTCTGGATCTAGAATCTTGTGGTGCGGGTTCTGAGCACAATGGGCTCCTGAGATAAGCGGTTTCCTAGGATACGGTTTCCAAGGATACGGTTGCCTTGGTTACTGCATTCTAGAATGCGGTGTGTCAGGATCTAGAATCTTGTGGTGCGGGTTCTGAGCACAATGGCCTCCTGAGATAAGCGGTTTCCTAGGATACGGTTTCCAAGGATACGGTTGCCTTGTATACTGCATTCTAGAATGCGGTGTGTCGGGATCTAGAATCTTGTGGTTCGCGTTCTGAGCACAATGGCCTCCTGAGATAAGCGGTTTCCTAGTATACGGTTTCCAAGGATACGGTTGCCTTGGATACTGCATTCTAGAATGCGGTGTGTCGGGATCTAGAATCTTGTGGTGCGGGTTCTGAGCACAATAGCCTCCTGAGATAAGAGGTTTCCTAGGATAAGGTTTCCAAGGATACGGTTGCCTTGGATACTGCATTCTAGAATGCGGTGTGTCGGGATCTAGAATCTTGTGGTGCGGGTTCTGAGCACAATGGCCTCCTGAGATAAGCGGTTTCCTAGGATACGGTTTCCAAGGATACGGTTGCCTTGGTTACTGCATTCTAGAATGCGGTGTGTCGGGATCTAGAATCTTGTGGTGCGGGTTCTGAGCACAATGGCCTCCTGAGATAAGCGGTTTCCTAGATAGGGTTTCCAAGGATACGGTTGCCTTGGTTACTGCATTCTAGAATGCGGTGTGTCGGGATCTAGAATCTTGTGGTGCTGGTTCTGAGCACAATGGCCTCCTGAGATAAGCGGTTTCCTAGGATACGGTTTCCAAGGATACGGTTGCCTTGGTTACTGCATTCTAGAATGCGGTGAGTCAGGATCTAGAACCTTGTGGTGTGGGTTCTGAGCACAATGGCCTCCAGAGTAAGCCGTTTCCTAGGATACGGTTTCCAAGGATACGGTTGCCTTGGTTACTGCATTCTAGAATGCGGTGTGTCAGGATGTAGAATCTTGTGGTGCTGGTTCTGAGCACAATGGCCTCCTGAGATAAGCGGTTTCCTAGGATACGGTTTCCAAGGATACGGTTGCCTTGGTTACTGCATTCTAGAATGCGGTGTGTCTGGATCTAGAATCTTGTGGTGCGGGTTCTGAGCACAATGGGCTCCTGAGATAAGCGGTTTCCTAGGATACGGTTTCCAAGGATACGGTTGCCTTGTTTACTACATTCTAGAATGCGGTGTGTCGGGATCTAGAATCTTGTGGTGCGGGTTCTGAGCACAATGGCCTCCTGAGATAAGCGGTTTCCTAGGATACGGTTTCCAAGCATACGGTTGCCTTGGTTACTGCATTCTAGAATGCGGTGTGTCGGGATCTAGAATCTTGTGGTGCGGGTTCTGAGCACAATGGCCCCCTGAGATAAGCGGTTTCCTAGGATACGGTTTCCAAGGATACGGTTGCCTTGGTTACTGCATTCTAGAATGCGGTGTGTCAGGATCTAGAATCTTGTGGTGCGGGTTCTGTGCACAATGGCCTCCTGAGATAAGCGGTTTCCTAGGATACGGTTTCCAAGGATACGGTTGCCTTGGTTACTGCATTCTAGAATGCGGTGTGTCGGGATCTAGAATCTTGTGGTGCGGGTTCTGAGCACAATGGCCTCCTGAGATAAGCGGTTTCCTAGGATACGGTTTCCAAGGATACGGTTGCCTTGGTTACTGCATTCTAGAATGCGGTGTGTCGGGATCTAGAATCTTGTGGTGCGGGTTCTGAGCACAATGGCCTCCTGAGATAAGCGGTTTCCTAGGATACGGTTTCCAAGGATACGGTTGCCTTGGTTACTGCATTCTAGAATGCGGTGTGTCGGGATCTAGAATCTTGTGGTGCGGGTTCTGAGCACAATGGCCTCCTGAGATAAGCGGTTTCCTAGGATACGGTTTCCAAGGATACGGTTGCCTTGGTTACTGCATTCTAGAATGCGGTGTGTCGGGATCTAGAATCTTGTGGTGCGGGTTCTGAGCACAATGGCCTCCTGAGATAAGCGGTTTCCTAGGATAAGGTTTCCAAGGATACGGTTGCCTTGGATACTGCATTCTAGAATGCGGTGTGTCGGGATCTAGAATCTTGTGGTGCGGGTTCTGAGCACAATGGCCTCCTGAGATAAGCGGTTTCCTAGGATACGGTTTCCAAGGATACGGTTGCCTTGGTTACTGCATTCTAGAATGCGGTGTGTCGGGATCTAGAATCTTGTGGTGCGGGTTCTGAGCACAACGGCCTCCTGAGATAAGCGGTTTCCTAGGATACGGTTTCCAAGGATACGGTTGCCTTGGTTACTGCATTCTAGAATGCGGTGTGTCAGGATCTAGAATCTTGTGGTGCGGGTTCTGAGCACAATGGCCTCCTGAGATAAGCGGTTTCCTAGGATACGGTTTCCAAGGATACGGTTGCCTTGGATACTGCATTCTAGAATGCGGTGTGTCGGGATCTAGAATCTTGTGGTTCGCGTTCTGAGCACAATGGCCTCCTGAGATAAGCGGTTTCCTAGTATACGGTTTCCAAGGATACGGTTGCCTTGGATACTGCATTCTAGAATGCGGTGTGTCTGGATCTAGAATCTTGTGGTGCGGGTTCTGAGCACAATAGCCTCCTGAGATAAGAGGTTTCCTAGGATAAGGTTTCCAAGGATACGGTTGCCTTGGATACTGCATTCTAGAATGCGGTGTGTCGGGATCTAGAATCTTGTGGTGCGGGTTCTGAGCACAATGGCCTCCTGAGATACGCGGTTTCCTAGGATACGGTTTCCAAGGATACGGTTGCCTTGGTTACTGCATTCTAGAATGCGGTGTGTCGGGATCTAGAATCTTGTGGTGCGGGTTCTGAGCACAATGGCCTCCTGAGATAAGCGGTTTCCTAGATAGGGTTTCCAAGGATACGGTTGCCTTGGTTACTGCATTCTAGAATGCGGTGTGTCGGGATCTAGAATTTTGTGGTGCTGGTTCTGAGCACAATGGCCTCCTGAGATAAGCGGTTTCCTAGGATACGGTTTCCAAGGATACGGTTGCCTTGGTTACTGCATTCTAGAATGCGGTGAGTCAGGATCTAGAACCTTGTGGTGTGGGTTCTGAGCACAATGGCCTCCAGAGTAAGCCGTTTCCTAGGATACGGTTTCCAAGGATACGGTTGCCTTGGTTACTGCATTCTAGAATGCGGTGTGTCAGGATGTAGAATCTTGTGGTGCTGGTTCTGAGCACAATGGCCTCCTGAGATAAGCGGTTTCCTAGGATACGGTTTCCAAGGATACGGTTGCCTTGGTTACTGCATTCTAGAATGCGGTGTGTCTGGATCTAGAATCTTGTGGTGCGGGTTCTGAGCACAATGGCCTCCTGAGATAAGCGGTTTCCTAGGATAAGGTTTCCAAGGATACGGTTGCCTTGGATACTGCATTCTAGAATGCGGTGTGTCGGGATCTAGAATCTTGTGGTGCGGGTTCTGAGCACAATGGCCTCCTGAGATAAGCGGTTTCCTAGGATACGGTTTCCAAGGATAGGGTTGCCTTGGTTACTGCATTCTAGAATGCGGTGTTTCGGGATCTAGAATCTTGTGGTGCGGGTTCTGAGCACAACGGCCTCCTGAGATAAGCGGTTTCCTAGGATACGGTTTCCAAGGATACGGTTGCCTTGGTTACTGCATTCTAGAATGCGGTGTGTCAGGATCTAGAATCTTGTGGTGCGGGTTCTGAGCACAATGGCCTCCCGAGATAAGCGGTTTCCTAGGATACGGTTTCCAAGGATACGGTTGCCTTGGATACTGCATTCTAGAATGCGGTGTGTCGGGATCTAGAATCTTGTGGTTCGCGTTCTGAGCACAATGGCCTCCTGAGATAAGCGGTTTCCTAGTATACGGTTTCCAAGGATACGGTTGCCTTGGGTACTGCATTCTAGAATGCGGTGTGTCGGGATCTAGAATCTTGTGGTGCGGGTTCTGAGCACAATAGCCTCCTGAGATAAGAGGTTTCCTAGGATAAGGTTTCCAAGGATACGGTTGCCTTGGATACTGCATTCTAGAATGCGGTGTGTCGGGATCTAGAATCTTGTGGTGCGGGTTCTGAGCACAATGGCCTCCTGAGATAAGCGGTTTCCTAGGATACAGTTTCCAAGGATACGGTTGCCTTGGTTACTGCATTCTAGAATGCGGTGTGTCGGGATCTAGAATCTTGTGGTGCGGGTTCTGAGCACAATGGCCTCCTGAGATAAGCGGTTTCCTAGATAGGGTTTCCAAGGATACGGTTGCCTTGGTTACTGCATTCTAGAATGCGGTGTGTCGGGATCTAGAATCTTGTGGTGCTGGTTCTGAGCACAATGGCCTCCTGAGATAAGCGGTTTCCTAGGATACGGTTTCCAAGGATACGGTTGCCTTGGTTACTGCATTCTAGAATGCGGTGAGTCAGGATCTAGAACCTTGTGGTGTGGGTTCTGAGCACAATGGCCTCCAGAGTAAGCCGTTTCCTAGGATACGGTTTCCAAGGATACGGTTGCCTTGGTTACTGCATTCTAGAATGCGGTGTGTCAGGATGTAGAATCTTGTGGTGCTGGTTCTGAGCACAATGGCCTCCTGAGATAAGCGGTTTCCTAGGATACGGTTTCCAAGGATACGGTTGCCTTGGTTACTGCATTCTAGAATGCGGTGTGTCTGGATCTAGAATCTTGTGGTGCGGGTTCTGAGCACAATGGCCTCCTGAGATAAGCGGTTTCCTAGGATACGGTTTCCAAGGATACGGTTGCCTTGTTTACTACATTCTAGAATGCGGTGTGTCGGGATCTAGAATCTTGTGGTGCGGGTTCTGAGCACAATGGCCTCCTGAGATAAGCGGTTTCCTAGGATACGGTTTCCAAGCATACGGTTGCCTTGGTTACTGCATTCTAGAATGCGGTGTGTCGGGATCTAGAATCTTGTGGTGCGGGTTCTGAGCACAATGGCCCCCTGAGATAAGCGGTTTCCTAGGATACGGTTTCCAAGGATACGGTTGCCTTGGTTACTGCATTCTAGAATGCGGTGTGTCAGGATCTAGAATCTTGTGGTGCGGGTTCTGTGCACAATGGCCTCCTGAGATAAGCGGTTTCCTAGGATACGGTTTCCAAGGATACGGTTGCCTTGGTTACTGCATTCTAGAATGCGGTGTGTCGGGATCTAGAATCTTGTGGTGCGGGTTCTGAGCACAATGGCCTCCTGAGATAAGCGGTTTCCTAGGATACGGTTTCCAAGGATACGGTTGCCTTGGTTACTGCATTCTAGAATGCGGTGTGTCGGGATCTAGAATCTTGTGGTGCGGGTTCTGAGCACAATGGCCTCCTGAGATAAGCGGTTTCCTAGGATACGGTTTCCAAGGATACGGTTGCCTTGGTTACTGCATTCTAGAATGCAGTGTGTCGGGATCTAGAATCTTGTGGTGCTGGTTCTGAGCACAATGGCCTCCTGAGATAAGCGGTTTCCTAGGATACGGTTTCCAAGGATACGGTTGCCTTGGTTACTGCATTCTAGAATGCGGTGTGTCGGGATCTAGAATCTTGTGGTGCTGGTTCTGAGCACAATGGCCTCCTGAGATAAGCGGTTTCCTAGGATACGGTTTCCAAGGATACGGTTGCCTTGGTTACTGCATTCTAGAATGCGGTGTGTCGGGCTCTAGAATCTTGTGGTGCGGGTTCTGAGCACAATGGCCTCCTGAGATAAGCGGTTTCCTAGGATACGGTTTCCAAGGATACGGTTGCCTTGGTTACTGCATTCTAGAATGCGGTGTGTCGGGATCTAGAATCTTGTGGTGCTGGTTCTGAGCACAATGGCCTCCTGAGATAAGCGGTCTCCTAGATTACGGTTTCCAAGGATACGGTTGCCTTGGTTACTGCATTCTAGAATGCGGTGTGTCGGGATCTAGAATCTTGTGGTGCGGGTTCTGAGCACAATGGCCTCCTGAGATAAGCGGTTTCCTAGGATACGGTTTCCAAGGATACGGTTGCCTTGGATACTGCATTCTAGAATGCGGTGTGTCGGGATCTAGAATCTTGTGGTGCGGGTTCTGAGCACAATGGCCTCCTGAGATAAGCGGTTTCCTAGGATAAGGTTTCCAAGGATACGGTTGCCTTGGATACTGCATTCTAGAATGCGGTGTGTCGGGATCTAGAATCTTGTGGTGCGGGTTCTGAGCACAATGGCCTCCTGAGATAAGCGGTTTCCTAGGATAAGGTTTCCAAGGATACGGTTGCCTTGGTTACTGCATTCTAGAATGCGGTGTGTCGGGATCTAGAATCTTGTGGTGCGGGTTCTGAGCACATTGGTCTCCAGTGATAAGGGGTTTCCTAGGATACGGTTTTCAAGGATACATTTGTCTTGGATACGGCGTTCTTGAAAGTGGTGTGTCAGGATCTAGAATCTTGTGATGCGGGTTCTGAGCACAATGGCCTCCTGAGATAAGCAGTTTCCCTGGATACGGTTTCCCAGGATATGGTTGCCTTGTATACGGTGTTCTAGAATGCGGTGTGTCAGGATCTAGAATCTTGTGCTGCGGGTTCTGAGCACAATGGCCTACTGAGATAAGCGGTTTCCTATGATACGATTTCCTAGGATACGATTGCCTTGGATACAGCGTTCTAGAATGTGGTGTGTCCGGATCTAGAATCTTGTGGTGCGGGTACTGAGCACAATGGCCTCCTGAGATAAGCGGTTTCCTAGGATACCCTTTCTAAGGATACATTTGCCTTTGATATGGTGCTCTAGAATGTGGTGTGTCAGGATCTAGAATCTGTGGTGCGGGTTATGAGCACTATTGTCTCCAGGGATACCTGGTTTTCTAGGATACCTTTTCCAAGGATACGGTTGCCTTGGATACGGCCTTCTAGAATGTGGTGTGTTAGGATCTGGAATCTTGTAGGAGGGATTCTGAGCACATTGTTTTCCAGAGGTAAGCCGTTTCCTAGTATACGTTTTCCAAGGATATGCTTGCCTTGCATAAGGCGTTCCAGAAGGAGGTGTGTCAGGATCTAGAATCTTGTGGGACGAGACCTGAGCACAATGGTCTCCAGAGATAGGCGATTTCTTAGGATACAGTTTACAAGGATATGTTGCCTTGGATACGGCGATCCAGAATGAGGTGTGTTACGATCTAGTATCTTGGTGGACGAGTTCTAAGTACAATGGGCATCAGATATAAGCGGTTTCCTATAATACATTTTCCAAGGATACGGTAGCCTTGGATAAGGCGTTCTAGAATATGGTGTGTCAGGATCTAGAATCTTGTGGGGCGGGTTCTGCGCACAATGGTCTCCAGAGATAAGTGGTTTCCTAGGATACGTTTTCCAAGGATACGGTTGTCTTGGATACGGAGTTCAAAAATGTGATGTGTCACAATCTAGAATCTTGTGGGACGGGTTCTGAGCACATTGTTCTCCAGAGGTAGGTGGTTTCCTATGATACGGTTTCCAAGGATACATTTGCCTTGGATACGGCGTTCTAGAAAGTGGTGTGTCATCATATAGAATCTTGTGGGGCGGGTTCTTAGCACAGTCGTCTCCACGTAAGCGGTTTCCTAGGATACGGTTTCCAAGGATACAGTTTCCTTGGATACGGCGTTGTAGAATGCGGTGTGTCAGGATCTACAATCTTGTGGGGCGGGTTCTGAGCATAATGGTCTCCAGATATATGCGGTTTCCTAGGATACGGTTTCCAATTATACGGTTGGCTTGGATACGGCGTTCTAGAATGTGGTGTGTCAGGATCTACAATTTTGTGGTGCCGGTTCTGAGTACATTGGTCTGCAGATATAAGTGGTTTCCTAGCTTACGGTTTCAAAGGATACATTAGCCTGGGTACGGTGTTCTAGAAAGTGGCGTGTCAGCATCTAGAATCTGGTGGGGCAGGTTCTGAGCACAATGGTCTCCTGAGATAAGCGGGTTCCTAGGATGCGGTTTCCAAGGATACGGTATCCTTGGATACGGCTTTGTAGAATGTGGTTTGTGAGGATCTAGAATCTTGTGTGATGGGTTCTGAGCACATTGGTCTCCAGTGATAAGGGGTTTCCTAGGATACGGTTTCCAAGGATACATTTGCCTTGGATACGGCGTTCTTGAAAGTGGTGTGTCAGCATCTAGAATATTGTGGGTTGAGTTCTTGGCACAATGGACTCCAGAGATAAGCGGTTTCCTAGGATACCTTTTCCAAGGATACGTTTGCCTTTTATCCTGCGTTTTAGAATGTGGTGTCAGCATCTAGAATCTTGTGGGATGGGTTCTGAGCACAATGGTCTCCGGAGATAAGCGGTTTCCTAGGATACGTTTTCCAAGGACACATTTGCTTTAGATACGGCGTTCTAGAAAGTGGTGTGTCAGGATGTAGAATCTTGTAGGGCGGGATCTTAGCACAATGGACTCCAGAGATAAGCGGTTTCCTAAGATACGGTTTACAAGTATAAAGTTGTCTTGGATACGGCGTTCTAGAACGTGGTGTGTCAGGATGTAGAACCTTGTGGGGCGGATTCTGAGCACAATGGTCTACATGGATACGCGGTTTCCTAGGATACCTTTTTCAAGGATACGTTTGCCTTGGATATGGCGTTCTAGAATGTGGTGTGTCAGGATCTAGAACCTTGTTGGACGGGTGTGAGCACATTGGTCTCCAAAGATAAGCGGTTTCCTAGGATACGGTTTCCAAGGATACGGTTGCCTTGGATACTGCATTCTATAATGATGTTGTCAGGATCTAGAATCTTCTGGTGCGGATTCTGAGCACAATGGCCTCCTGAGATAAGCGGTTTCCTATGATACGGTTTCCAAGTATATGGTTGGCTTGGATACGGCGTTCTAGAATGTGGTGTGTCAGGATCTACAATTTTGTGGTGCCGGTTCTGAGCACATGGGTCTGCAGAGATAAGCGGTTTCCTAGGTTGCGGTTTCAAAGGATACATTTGCCTGGGTACGGTGTTCTAGAAATGGTGTGTCAGGATCTAGAATCTGGTGGGTCCGGTTCTGAGCACAATGGTCTCCAGAGATAATCGGGTTCCTAGGATGCGGTTTCCAAGGATACGGTATACTTGGATACGTCTTTGTAGAATGTGGTGTGTGAGGATCAAGAATCTTGTGTGACGGGTTCTGAGCACATTCGTCTCCAGTGATAAGCGGTTTCCTACGATACGGTTTCCAAGGATACATTTGCTTTGAATACGGCGTTCTAGAAATTGGTGTGTCAGCATCTAGAATATTGTGGGGCGGGTTCTTAGCACAATGGACTCCAGAGATAAGCGGTTTCCTAGGATACCTTTTCCAAGGATACGTTTGCCTTTTAACCTGCGTTTTAGAATGTGTTGTCAGGATCTAGAATCTTGTGGGATGGGTTCTGAGCACAATGGTCTCCGGAGATAAGCGGTTTCCTACGATACGGTTTCCAAGTTTAAGGTTGCCTTGGATACGGCCTTCTAGAACGTGGTGTGTCAGGATGTAGAATCTTGTGGGGCGGTTTCTGAGCACAATGGTCTCCAGGGATACGCGGTTGCCTAGGATACCTTTTCCAAGGATACGTTTGCCTTGGATACGGCGTTCTAGAATGTGGTGTGTCAGGATCTATAATCTTGTTGGACGGGTGTGAGCACATTGGTCTCCAAAGATAAACGGTTTCCTAGGATACGGTTCCCAAGAATAAGGTTGCCTTGATTACTGCATTCAAAAATGTGGTGTGCCAGGATGCAGATTTTTGGGAGAGGTGTTCTGAGCACAACGGTCTCTAAGGTTTCATGGTTTCCTAGGATACTGATTCCAAGGATATTGTTGACATAAATATGGCGTTCTAGAATGTGGTGAGTCAGGATCTAGAATGTTGTGGTGCGGGTTCTGAGCTCAATGGCCTCCAGATATAATCGGTTTCCTACGATACGATTTCCAAGTATAAGGTTTCCTTGGATATGGCGTCCTAGAACGTGGTTTGTCAGGATGTAGAATCTTGTGGGGCGGGTTCTGAGCACAATGGTCTCCAGGGATACGCGGTTTCCTAGGATACGCTATCCATGGATACAATTGCCTTGCAACGGCGTTTTAGAATGTGGAGTTCAGTATCTAGAATTTTGTAGGCCGGGTTCTGAGAACAATAGTCTCCAGGGATACGCGGTTTCCTAGGAGCCGGACTCCAAGGATACGGTTGCCTTGGATACTGCATTCTAGAATGCGGTGTGTCAGGATCTAGAATGTTGTGGTGCGGGTCCTGAGCACAATGGCCTCCTGAGATAAGCGGGTTCGTAGGATACGGTTTTCAAGGATATGGTGCCTTGGATACTGCATTCTAGAATGTGGTGTGTCAGGATCTAGAATGTTGTGGTGCGGGTTCTGAGCACAATGGCCTCCTGAGATAAGCGGTTTCCTAGGATACCGTTTCTAAGGATACATTTGCCTTGGATACGGCCTTCTAGAATGTGGTGTGTCAGGATCTGGAATCTTGTAGGAGGAATTCTGAGCACATTGTTCTCCAGAGGTAAGCCGTTTCCTAGTATACGGTTTCCAAGGATATGCTTGCCTTGCATAAGGCGTTCCAGAAGGAGGTGTGTCAGGATCTTGAATCTTGTGGGACGAGACCTGAGCACAATGGTCTCCAGAGATAAGCGATTTCTTAGGATACAGTTTACAAGGATATGTTGCCTTGGATACGGCGATCCAGAATGAGGTGTGTTACGATCTAGTATCTTGGTGGACGGGTTCTAAGCACAATGGGCATCAGATATAAGCGGTTTCCTATAATACATTTTCCAAGGATACGGTAGCCTTGGATAAGGCGTTCTAGAATATGGTGTGTCAGGATCTAGAATCTTGGGTGCGGGTTCTGCGCACAATGGTCTCCAGAGATAAGTGGTTTCCTAGGATACGTTTTCCAAGGATACGGTTGTCTTGGATACGGAGTTCAAAAATGTGATGTGTCACGATCTAGAATCTTGTGGGACGGGATCTGAGCACATTGTTCTCCAGAGGTAAGTGGTTTCCTATGATACGGTTTCCAAGGATACATTTGCCTTGGATACGGCGTTCTAGAAAGTGGTGTGTCATCATATAGAATCTTGTCGGGCGGGTTCTTAGCACAATGGTCTCCACGTAAGCGGTTTCCTAGGATACGGTTTCCAAGGATACAGTTTCCTAGGATACGGCGTTGTAGAATGCGGTGTGTCAGGATCTACAATCTTGTGGGGCGGGTTCTGAGCCCATTGGTCTCCAAAGATAAGCGGTTTCCTAGGATATGGTTTCCAAGGATACGGTTGCCTTGGATACTGCATTCTAGAATGCTGTGTGTCAGGATCTAGAATCTTCTGGTGCGGGTTCTGAGCACAATGGCCCCCTGAGATAAGCGGTTTCCTATGATACGGTTTCCAAGTATACGGTTGGCTTGGATACGGCGTTCTAGAATGTCGTGTGTCAGGATCTACAATTTTGTGGTGCCGGTTCTGAGCACATTGGTCTGCAGAGATAAGCGGTTTCCTAGGTTGCGGTTTCAAAGGATACATTTGCCTGGGTACGGTGTTCTAGAAAGTGGTGTGTGCATCTAGAATCTGGTGGGGCAGGTTCTGAGCACAATGGTCTCCTGAGATAAGCGGGTTCCTAGGATGCGGTTTCCAAGGATACGGTATCCTTGGATACGGCTTTGTAGAATGCGGTGTGTCAGGATCTACAATCTTGTGGGGCGGGTTCTGAGCATAATGGTCTCCAGATATATGCGGTTTCCTAGGATACGGTTACCAAGTATACGGTTGGCTTGGATACGGCGTTCTAGAATGTGGTGTGTCACGATCTACAATTTTGTGGTGCCGGTTCTGAGTACATTGGTCTGCAGATATAAGCGGTTTCCTAGCTTACAGTTTCAAAGGATACATTTGCCTGGGTACGGTGTTCTAGAAAGTGGTGTGTCAGCATCTAGAATCTGGTGGGGCAGGTTCTGAGCACAATGTTCTCCTGAGATAAGCGGGTTCCTAGGATGCGGTTTCCAAGGATACGGTATCCTTGGATACGGCTTTGTAGAATGTGGTTTGTGAGGATCTAGAATCTTGTGTGATGGGTTCTGAGCACATTGGTCTCCAGTGATAAGGGGTTTCCTAGGATACGGTTTCCAAGGATACATTTGCCTTGGATACGGCGTTCTTGAAAGTGGTGTGTCAGCATCTAGAATATTGTGGGTCGAGTTCTTGGCACAATGGACTCCAGAGATAAGCGGTTTCCTAGGAAACCTTTTCCAAGGATACATTTGCCGAATATCCTGCGTTTTAGAATGTGGTGTCAGCATCTAGAATCTTGTGGGATGGATTCTGAGCACATTGGTCTCCAGTGATAAGGGGTTTCCTAGGATACGGTTTCCAAGGATACATTTGCCTTAGATACGGCGTTCTAGAAAGTGGTGTGTCAGGATGTAGAAACTTGCAGGGCGGGTTCTTAGCAGAATGGACTCCAGAGATAAGCGGTTTCCTACGATACAGTTTCCAAGTATAAGGTTGTCTTGGATATGGCGTTCTAGAACGTGGTGTGTCAGGATGTAGAATCTTGTGGGGCGGGTTCTGAGCACAATGGTCTCCAGGGATACGCGGTTTCCTACGATACCTTTTCCAAGGATACGTTTGCCTTGGATACTGCATTCTAGAATGTGGTGTGTCAGGATCTAGAACCTTGTTGGACGGGTGTGAGCACATTGGTCTCCAAAGATAAGCGGTTTCCTAGGATACGGTTTCCAAGGATACGGTTGCCTTGGATACTGCATTCTATAATGATGTTGTCAGGATCTAGAATCTTCTGGTGCGGATTCTGAGCACAATGGCCTCCTGAGATAAGCGGTTTCCTATGATACGGTTTCCAAGTATATGGTTGGCTTGGATACGGCGTTCTAGAATGTGGTGTGTCAGGATCTACAATTTTGTGGTGCCGGTTCTGAGCACATGGGTCTGCAGAGATAAGCGGTTTCCTAGGTTGCGGTTTCAAAGGATACATTTGCCTGGGTACGGTGTTCTAGAAATGGTGTGTCAGGATCTAGAATCTGGTGGGTCCGGTTCTGAGCACAATGGTCTCCAGAGATAATCGGGTTCCTAGGATGCGGTTTCCAAGGATACGGTATACTTGGATACGTCTTTGTAGAATGTGGTGTGTGAGGATCAAGAATCTTGTGTGACGGGTTCTGAGCACATTCGTCTCCAGTGATAAGCGGTTTCCTACGATACGGTTTCCAAGGATACATTTGCTTTGAATACGGCGTTCTAGAAATTGGTGTGTCAGCATCTAGAATATTGTGGGGCGGGTTCTTAGCACAATGGACTCCAGAGATAAGCGGTTTCCTAGGATACCTTTTCCAAGGATACGTTTGCCTTTTAACCTGCGTTTTAGAATGTGTTGTCAGGATCTAGAATCTTGTGGGATGGGTTCTGAGCACAATGGTCTCCGGAGATAAGCGGTTTCCTACGATACGGTTTCCAAGTTTAAGGTTGCCTTGGATACGGCCTTCTAGAACGTGGTGTGTCAGGATGTAGAATCTTGTGGGGCGGTTTCTGAGCACAATGGTCTCCAGGGATACGCGGTTGCCTAGGATACCTTTTCCAAGGATACGTTTGCCTTGGATACGGCGTTCTAGAATGTGGTGTGTCAGGATCTATAATCTTGTTGGACGGGTGTGAGCACATTGGTCTCCAAAGATAAACGGTTTCCTAGGATACGGTTCCCAAGAATAAGGTTGCCTTGATTACTGCATTCAAAAATGTGGTGTGCCAGGATGCAGATTTTTGGGAGAGGTGTTCTGAGCACAACGGTCTCTAAGGTTTCATGGTTTCCTAGGATACTGATTCCAAGGATATTGTTGACATAAATATGGCGTTCTAGAATGTGGTGAGTCAGGATCTAGAATGTTGTGGTGCGGGTTCTGAGCTCAATGGCCTCCAGATATAATCGGTTTCCTACGATACGATTTCCAAGTATAAGGTTTCCTTGGATATGGCGTCCTAGAACGTGGTTTGTCAGGATGTAGAATCTTGTGGGGCGGGTTCTGAGCACAATGGTCTCCAGGGATACGCGGTTTCCTAGGATACGCTATCCATGGATACAATTGCCTTGCAACGGCGTTTTAGAATGTGGAGTTCAGTATCTAGAATTTTGTAGGCCGGGTTCTGAGAACAATAGTCTCCAGGGATACGCGGTTTCCTAGGAGCCGGACTCCAAGGATACGGTTGCCTTGGATACTGCATTCTAGAATGCGGTGTGTCAGGATCTAGAATGTTGTGGTGCGGGTCCTGAGCACAATGGCCTCCTGAGATAAGCGGGTTCGTAGGATACGGTTTTCAAGGATATGGTGCCTTGGATACTGCATTCTAGAATGTGGTGTGTCAGGATCTAGAATGTTGTGGTGCGGGTTCTGAGCACAATGGCCTCCTGAGATAAGCGGTTTCCTAGGATACCGTTTCTAAGGATACATTTGCCTTGGATACGGCCTTCTAGAATGTGGTGTGTCAGGATCTGGAATCTTGTAGGAGGAATTCTGAGCACATTGTTCTCCAGAGGTAAGCCGTTTCCTAGTATACGGTTTCCAAGGATATGCTTGCCTTGCATAAGGCGTTCCAGAAGGAGGTGTGTCAGGATCTTGAATCTTGTGGGACGAGACCTGAGCACAATGGTCTCCAGAGATAAGCGATTTCTTAGGATACAGTTTACAAGGATATGTTGCCTTGGATACGGCGATCCAGAATGAGGTGTGTTACGATCTAGTATCTTGGTGGACGGGTTCTAAGCACAATGGGCATCAGATATAAGCGGTTTCCTATAATACATTTTCCAAGGATACGGTAGCCTTGGATAAGGCGTTCTAGAATATGGTGTGTCAGGATCTAGAATCTTGGGTGCGGGTTCTGCGCACAATGGTCTCCAGAGATAAGTGGTTTCCTAGGATACGTTTTCCAAGGATACGGTTGTCTTGGATACGGAGTTCAAAAATGTGATGTGTCACGATCTAGAATCTTGTGGGACGGGATCTGAGCACATTGTTCTCCAGAGGTAAGTGGTTTCCTATGATACGGTTTCCAAGGATACATTTGCCTTGGATACGGCGTTCTAGAAAGTGGTGTGTCATCATATAGAATCTTGTCGGGCGGGTTCTTAGCACAATGGTCTCCACGTAAGCGGTTTCCTAGGATACGGTTTCCAAGGATACAGTTTCCTAGGATACGGCGTTGTAGAATGCGGTGTGTCAGGATCTACAATCTTGTGGGGCGGGTTCTGAGCCCATTGGTCTCCAAAGATAAGCGGTTTCCTAGGATATGGTTTCCAAGGATACGGTTGCCTTGGATACTGCATTCTAGAATGCTGTGTGTCAGGATCTAGAATCTTCTGGTGCGGGTTCTGAGCACAATGGCCCCCTGAGATAAGCGGTTTCCTATGATACGGTTTCCAAGTATACGGTTGGCTTGGATACGGCGTTCTAGAATGTCGTGTGTCAGGATCTACAATTTTGTGGTGCCGGTTCTGAGCACATTGGTCTGCAGAGATAAGCGGTTTCCTAGGTTGCGGTTTCAAAGGATACATTTGCCTGGGTACGGTGTTCTAGAAAGTGGTGTGTGCATCTAGAATCTGGTGGGGCAGGTTCTGAGCACAATGGTCTCCTGAGATAAGCGGGTTCCTAGGATGCGGTTTCCAAGGATACGGTATCCTTGGATACGGCTTTGTAGAATGCGGTGTGTCAGGATCTACAATCTTGTGGGGCGGGTTCTGAGCATAATGGTCTCCAGATATATGCGGTTTCCTAGGATACGGTTACCAAGTATACGGTTGGCTTGGATACGGCGTTCTAGAATGTGGTGTGTCACGATCTACAATTTTGTGGTGCCGGTTCTGAGTACATTGGTCTGCAGATATAAGCGGTTTCCTAGCTTACAGTTTCAAAGGATACATTTGCCTGGGTACGGTGTTCTAGAAAGTGGTGTGTCAGCATCTAGAATCTGGTGGGGCAGGTTCTGAGCACAATGTTCTCCTGAGATAAGCGGGTTCCTAGGATGCGGTTTCCAAGGATACGGTATCCTTGGATACGGCTTTGTAGAATGTGGTTTGTGAGGATCTAGAATCTTGTGTGATGGGTTCTGAGCACATTGGTCTCCAGTGATAAGGGGTTTCCTAGGATACGGTTTCCAAGGATACATTTGCCTTGGATACGGCGTTCTTGAAAGTGGTGTGTCAGCATCTAGAATATTGTGGGTCGAGTTCTTGGCACAATGGACTCCAGAGATAAGCGGTTTCCTAGGAAACCTTTTCCAAGGATACATTTGCCGAATATCCTGCGTTTTAGAATGTGGTGTCAGCATCTAGAATCTTGTGGGATGGATTCTGAGCACATTGGTCTCCAGTGATAAGGGGTTTCCTAGGATACGGTTTCCAAGGATACATTTGCCTTAGATACGGCGTTCTAGAAAGTGGTGTGTCAGGATGTAGAAACTTGCAGGGCGGGTTCTTAGCAGAATGGACTCCAGAGATAAGCGGTTTCCTACGATACAGTTTCCAAGTATAAGGTTGTCTTGGATATGGCGTTCTAGAACGTGGTGTGTCAGGATGTAGAATCTTGTGGGGCGGGTTCTGAGCACAATGGTCTCCAGGGATACGCGGTTTCCTACGATACCTTTTCCAAGGATACGTTTGCCTTGGATACTGCATTCTAGAATGTGGTGTGTCAGGATCTAGAACCTTGTTGGACGGGTGTGAGCACATTGGTCTCCAAAGATAAGCGGTTTGCTAGGATACGGTTCCAAGGATACGGTTGCCTTGGATCCTGCATTCTGGAATGTGGTGTGTCAGGATCTAGAATCTTGTGGTGTCGGTTCTGATCACATTGGTCTGCAGAGATAAGCGGTTTCCTAGGTTGCGGTTTCAAAGGATACATTTGCCTGGGTACGGTGTTCTAGCAAGTGGTGTGTCAGCATCTAGAATCTGGTGGGGCCGGTTCTGAGCACAATGGTCTCCAGAGATAAGCGGGTTCCTAGGATGCGGTTTCCAAGGATACGGTATCCTTGGATACGGCTTTGTAGAATGTGGTTTGTGAGGATCTAGAATCTTGTGTGACGGGTTCTGAGCACATTGGTCTCCAGTGATAAGCGGTTTCCTAGGATACGGTTTCCATGTTTAAGGTTGCCTTGGATACTGATTTCTAGAACGTGGTGTGTCAGGATGTAGAATCTTGTGGGGCGGGTTCTGAGCACAATGGTCTCCAGGGATACGCTGTTTCCTAGGATACCTTTTCCAAGGATACGTTTGCCTTGGATACGGCATTCTAGAATGTGGTGTGTGAGGATCTAGAATCTTGTTGGACTGGTGTGAGCACTTGGTCCCCAAAGATAAGCGGTTTCCTAGGATATGGTTCCCAAGAATAAGATTGCCTTGATTAACGTATTCAAAAATGTGGTGTCGAGGATGCAGATTTTTGGGTGAGGTGTTCTGAGCACAACGGTCTCTAAGGTTTCATGGTTTCCCAGGATACTGATTCCAAGGATATTGTTGACATAAATACGGCGTTCTTGAATGTGGTGAGTCAGGATCTAGAATGTTGTGGTGCGGATTCTGAGCACAATGGCCTCCTGAGATAAGCGGGTGCCTCAGATACGGTTTCCCAGGATACGGTTGCCTTGGATACGGCGTTCTAGAATGCGGTGTGTCAGGATCTAGAATTTTGTGGTGCGGGTTCTGAGCACAATGGCCTACTGAGATAAGCGGTTTCCTAGGATACGGTTTCCAAGGATACGGTTGCCTTGGATACAGCGTTCTAGAATGTGGTATGTCAGGATCTAGAATCTTGTGGTGCGGGTTCTGAGCACAATGGCCTCCTGAGATAATCGGTTTCCTAGGATACCGTTTCTAAGGATACATTTGCCTTTGATACGGTGTTCTAGAATGTGGTGTGTCAGGATCTAGAATCTGTAGTGGGGGTTATGAGCACTATTGTCTCCAGGGATACCCCGTTTCCTAGGATACCTTTCCCAAGGATACGGTTGCCTTGGATACGGCCTTCTAGAATGTGGTGTGTCAGGACGTGGAATCTTGTAGGAGGAATTCTGAGCACATTGTTCTCCAGAGGTAAGCCGTTTCCTAGTATACGGTTTCCAAGGATATGCTTGCCTTGCATAAGGCGTTCCAGAAGGAGGTGTGTCAGGATCTAGAATCTTGTGGTGCGGGTTCTGAGCACCATGGCCTCCTGAGATAAGCGGTTTCCTATGATACGGTTTCCAAGGATACGGTTGCCTTGGATATGGCTTTCTAGAATGTGGTGTGTCAGGATCTAGAATGTTGTGGTGCGGGTTCTGAGCACAATGGCCTCCTGAGATAAGCGGGTTCGTAGGATACGGTTTTCAAGGATATGGTGCCTTGGATACTGCATTCTAGAATGTGGTGTGTCAGGATCTAGAATGTTGTGGTGCGGGTTCTGTGCACAATGGCCTCCTGAGATAAGCGGTTTCCTAGGATACCGTTTCTAAGGATACATTTGCCTTGGATACGGCCTTCTAGAATGTGGTGTGTCAGGATCTGGAATCTTGTAGGAGGAATTCTGAGCACATTGTTCTCCAGAGGTAAGCCGTTTCCTAGTATACGGTTTCCAAGGATATGCTTGCCTTGCATAAGGCGTTCCAGAAGGAGGTGTGTCAGGATCTAGAATCTTGTGGGACGAGACCTGAGCACAATGGTCTCCAGAGATAAGCGATTTCTTAGGATACAGTTTACAAGGATATGTTGCCTTGGATACGGCGATCCAGAATGAGGTGTGTTACGATCTAGTATCATGGTGGACGGGTTCTAAGCACAATGGGCATCAGATATAAGCGGTTTCCTATAATACATTTTCCAAGGATACGGTAGCCTTGGATAAGGCATTCTAGAATATGGTGTGTCAGGATCTAGAATCTTGTGGGGCGGGTTCTGCGCACAATGGTCTCCAGAGATAAGTGGTTTCCTAGGATACGTTCTCCAAGGATACGGTTGTCTTGGATACGGAGTTCAAAAATGTGATGTGTCACGATCTAGAATCTTGTGGGACGGGTTCTGAGCACATTGTTCTCCAGAGGTAAGTGGTTTCCTATGATACGGTTTCCAAGGATACATTTGCCTTGGATACGGCGTTCTAGAAAGTGGTGTGTCATCATATAGAATCTTGTGGGGCGGGTTCTTAGCACAATGGTCTGCACATAAGCGATTTCCGAGGATACGGTTTCCAAGGATACAGTTTCCTTGGATACGGCGTTGTAGAATGCGGTGTGTCAGGATCTACAATCTTGTGGGGCGGATTCTGAGCATAATGGTCTCCATATATATGCGGTTTCCTAGGATACGGTTTCCAAGTATACGGTTGGCTTGGATACGGCGTTCTAGAATGTGGTGTGTCAGGATCTACAATTTTGTGGTGCCGGTTCTGAGTACATTGGTCTGCAGATATAAGCGGTTTCCTAGCTTACGGTTTCAAAGGATACATTTGCCTTTTTACGGTGTTCTAGAAAGTGGTGTGTCAGCATCTAGAATCTGGTGGGGCAGGTTCTGAGCACAATCATCTCCTGAGATAAGCGGGTTCCTAGGATGCGGTTTCCAAGTATACGGTATCCTTGGATACGGCTTAGTAGAATGTGGTTTGTGAGGATCTAGAATCTTGTGTGATGGGTTCTGAGCACATTGGTCTCCAGTGATAAGGGGTTTCCTAGGATACGGTTTCCAAGGATACATTTGCCTTGGATACGGCGTTCTTGAAAGTGGTGTGTCAGCATCTAGAATATTGTGGGTCGAGTTCTTGGCACAATGGACTCCAGAGATAAGCGGTTTCCTAGGAAAAGTTTTCCAAGGATACGTTTGCCTAATATCCTGCGTTTTAGAATGTGGTGTCAGCATCTAGAATCTTGTGGGATGGGTTCTGAGCACAATGATCTCCGGAGATAAGCGGTTTCCTAGTATACGTTTTCAAAGGACACATTTGCCTTAGATACGGCGTTCTAGAAAGTGGTGTGTCAGGATGTAGAATCTTGTAAGGCGGGTTCTTAGCACAATGGTCTCCAGGGATACGCGGTTTCCTAGGAAACCTTTTCCAAGGATACGTTTGCCTTGGATACTGCATTCTAGAATGTTGTGTGTCAGGATCTAGAACCTTGTTGGACGGGTGTGAGCACATTCGTCTCCAAAGATAAGCGGTTTCCTAGGATACGGTTTCCAAGGATACGGTTGCCTTGGATACTGCATTCTAGAATGCGGTGTGTCAGGATCTAGAATCTTGTGGTGCAGGTTCTGAGCACAATAGCCTCCAGAGTAAGCCGTTTCCTAGGATACGGTTTCCAAGGATACGGTTGCCTTGGTTACTGCATTCTAGAATGCTGTTTGTCAGGATCTAGAATCTTGTGGTGCGGGTTCTGAGCACAACGGCCTCCTGAGATAAGCGGTTTCCTAGGATAAGGTTTCCAAGGATACGGTTGCCTTGGTTACTGCATTCTAGAATGCGGTGTGTCAGGATCTAGAATCTTGTGGTGCGGGTTCTGAGCACAATGTCCTCCTGAGATAAGCGGTTTCCTAGGATACGGTGTCCAAGGATACGGTTGCCTTGGATACTGCACTCTAGAATGCGGTGTGTCAGGATCTAGAATCTTGTGGTTCGCGTTCTGAGCACAATGGCCTCCAGAGATAAGCGGTTTCCTAGGATACGGTTTCCAAGGATACGGTTGCCTTGGATACTGCATTCTAGAATGCGGTGTGTCAGGATCTAGAATCTTGTGGTGCGGGTTCTGAGCACAATGGCCTCCTGAGATAAGCGGTTTCCTAGGATACGGTTTCCAAGGATACGGTTGCCTTGGTTACTGCATTCTAGAATGCGGTGTGTCGGGATCTAGAATCTTGTGGTGCTGGTTCTGAGCACAATGGCCTCCTGAGATAAGCGGTTTCCTAGGATACGGTTTCCAAGGATACGGTTGCCTTGGTTACTGCATTCTAGAATGCGGTGTGTCGGGATCTAGAATCTTGTGGTGCGGGTTCTGAGCACAATGGCCTCCTGAGATAAGCGGTTTCCTAGGATACGGTTTCCAAGGATACGGTTGCCTTGGTTACTGCATTCTAGAATGCGGTGTGTCGGGATCTAGAATCTTGTGGTGCGGGTTCTGAGCACAATGGCCTCCTGAGATAAGCGGTTTCCTAAGATACGGTTTCCAAGGATACGGTTGCCTTGGTTACTGCATTCTAGAATGCGGTGTGTCGGGATCTAGAATCTTGTGGTGCGGGTTCTGAGCACAATGGCCTCCTGAGATAAGCGGTTTCCTAGGATACGGTTTCCAAGCATACGGTTGCCTTGGTTACTGCATTCTAGAATGCGGTGTGTCGGGATCTAGAATCTTGTGGTGCTGGTTCTGAGCACAATGGCCTCCTGAGATAAGCTGTTTTAGGATACGGTTTCCAAGGATACGGTTGCCTTGGTTACTGCATTCTAGAATGCGGTGTGTCGGGATCTAGAATCTTGTGGTGCGGGTTCTGAGCACAATGGCCTCCTGAGATAAGCGGTTTCCTAGGATACGGTTTCCAAGCATACGGTTGCCTTGGTTACTGCATTCTAGAATGCGATGTGTCGGGATCTAGAATCTTGTGGTGCGGGTTCTGAGCACAATGGCCTCCTGAGATAAGCGGTTTCCTAGGATACGGTTTCCAAGGATACGGTTGCCTTGGTTACTGCATTCTAGAATGCGGTGTGTCGGGATCTAGAATCTTGTGGTGCTGGTTCTGAGCACAATGGCCTCCTGAGATAAGCGGTTACCTAGGATACGGTTTCCAAGGATACGGTTGCCTTGGTTACTGCATTCTAGAATGGGGTGTGTCGGGATCTAGAATCTTGTGGTGCGGGTTCTGAGCACAATGGCCTCCTGAGATAAGCGGTTTCCTAGGATACGGTTTCCAAGGATACGGTTGCCTTGGTTACTGCATTCTAGAATGCGGTGTGTCGGGATCTAGAATCTTGTGGTGCGGGTTCTGAGCACAACGGCCTCCTGAGATAAGCGGTTTCCTAGGATACGGTTTCCAAGGATACGGTTGCCTTGGTTACTGCATTCTAGAATGCGGTGTGTCGGGATCTAGAATCTTGTGGTGCGGGTTCTGAGCACAATGGCCTCCTGAGATAAGCGGTTTCCTAGGATACGGTTTCCAAGGATACGGTTGCCTTGGTTACTGCATTCTAGAATGCGGTGTGTCGGGATCTAGAATCTTGTGGTGCGGGTTCTGAGCACAATGGCCTCCTGAGATAAGCGGTTTCCTAGGATAAGGTTTCCAAGGATACGGTTGCCTTGGATACTGCATTCTAGAATGCGGTGTGTCGGGATCTAGAATCTTGTGGTGCGGGTTCTGAGCACAATGGCCTCCTGAGATAAGCGGTTTCCTAGGATACGGTTTCCAAGGATACGGTTGCCTTGGTTACTGCATTCTAGAATGCGGTGTGTCGGGATCTAGAATCTTGTGGTGCGGGTTCTGAGCACAACGGCCTCCTGAGATAAGCGGTTTCCTAGGATACGGTTTCCAAGGATACGGTTGCCTTGGTTACTGCATTCTAGAATGCGGTGTGTCAGGATCTAGAATCTTGTGGTGCGGGTTCTGAGCACAATGGCCTCCTGAGATAAGCGGTTTCCTAGGATACGGTTTCCAAGGATACGGTTGCCTTGGATACTGCATTCTAGAATGCGGTGTGTCGGGATCTAGAATCTTGTGGTTCGCGTTCTGAGCACAATGGCCTCCTGAGATAAGCGGTTTCCTAGTATACGGTTTCCAAGGATACGGTTGCCTTGGATACTGCATTCTAGAATGCGGTGTGTCGGGATCTAGAATCTTGTGGTGCGGGTTCTGAGCACAATAGCCTCCTGAGATAAGAGGTTTCCTAGGATAAGGTTTCCAAGGATACGGTTGCCTTGGATACTGCATTCTAGAATGCGGTGTGTCGGGATCTAGAATCTTGTGGTGCGGGTTCTGAGCACAATGGCCTCCTGAGATAAGCGGTTTCCTAGGATACGGTTTCCAAGGATACGGTTGCCTTGGTTACTGCATTCTAGAATGCGGTGTGTCGGGATCTAGAATCTTGTGGTGCGGGTTCTGAGCACAATGGCCTCCTGAGATAAGCGGTTTCCTAGATAGGGTTTCCAAGGATACGGTTGCCTTGGTTACTGCATTCTAGAATGCGGTGTGTCGGGATCTAGAATCTTGTGGTGCTGGTTCTGAGCACAATGGCCTCCTGAGATAAGCGGTTTCCTAGGATACGGTTTCCAAGGATACGGTTGCCTTGGTTACTGCATTCTAGAATGCGGTGAGTCAGGATCTAGAACCTTGTGGTGTGGGTTCTGAGCACAATGGCCTCCAGAGTAAGCCGTTTCCTAGGATACGGTTTCCAAGGATACGGTTGCCTTGGTTACTGCATTCTAGAATGCGGTGTGTCAGGATGTAGAATCTTGTGGTGCTGGTTCTGAGCACAATGGCCTCCTGAGATAAGCGGTTTCCTAGGATACGGTTTCCAAGGATACGGTTGCCTTGGTTACTGCATTCTAGAATGCGGTGTGTCTGGATCTAGAATCTTGTGGTGCGGGTTCTGAGCACAATGGCCTCCTGAGATAAGCGGTTTCCTAGGATACGGTTTCCAAGGATACGGTTGCCTTGTTTACTACATTCTAGAATGCGGTGTGTCGGGATCTAGAATCTTGTGGTGCGGGTTCTGAGCACAATGGCCTCCTGAGATAAGCGGTTTCCTAGGATACGGTTTCCAAGCATACGGTTGCCTTGGTTACTGCATTCTAGAATGCGGTGTGTCGGGATCTAGAATCTTGTGGTGCGGGTTCTGAGCACAATGGCCCCCTGAGATAAGCGGTTTCCTAGGATACGTTTTCCAAGGATACGGTTGCCTTGGTTACTGCATTCTAGAATGCGGTGTGTCAGGATCTATAATCTTGTGGTGCGGGTTCTGTGCACAATGGCCTCCTGAGATAAGCGGTTTCCTAGGATACGGTTTCCAAGGATACGGTTGCCTTGGTTACTGCATTCTAGAATGCGGTGTGTCGGGATCTAGAATCTTGTGGTGCGGGTTCTGAGCACAATGGCCTCCTGAGATAAGCGGTTTCCTAGGATACGGTTTCCAAGGATACGGTTGCCTTGGTTACTGCATTCTAGAATGCGGTGTGTCGGGATCTAGAATCTTGTGGTGCGGGTTCTGAGCACAAAGGCCTCCTGAGATAAGCGGTTTCCTAGGATACGGTTTCCAAGGATACGGTTGCCTTGGTTACTGCATTCTAGAATGCGGTGTGTCAGGATCTACAATCTTATGGTGCTGGTTCTGAGCACAATGGCCGCCTGAGATAAGCGGTTTCCTAGGATACGGTTTCCAAGGATACGGTTGCCTTGGTTACTGCATTCTAGAATGCGGTGTGTCGGGATCTAGAATCTTGTGGTGCGGGTTCTGAGCACAATGGCCTCCTGAGATAAGCGGTTTCCTAGGATACGGTTTCCAAGGATACGGTTGCCTTGGTTACTGCATTCTAGAATGCGGTGTGTCGGGATCTAGAATCTTGTGGTGCGGGTTCTGAGCACAATGGCCTCCTGAGATAAGCGGTTTCCTAGGATACGGTTTCCAAGGATACGGTTGCCTTGGTTACTGCATTCTAGAATGCAGTGTGTCGGGATCTAGAATCTTGTGGTGCTGGTTCTGAGCACAATGGCCTCCAGAGATAAGCGGTTTCCTAGGATACGGTTTCCAAGGATACGGTTGCCTTGGTTACTGCATTCTAGAATGCGGTGTGTCGGGATCTAGAATCTTGTGTTGTTGGTTCTGAGCACAATGGCCTCCTGAGATAAGCGGTTTCCTAGGATACGGTTTCCAAGGATACGGTTGCCTTGGTTACTGCATTCTAGAATGCGGTGTGTCGGGATCTAGAATCTTGTGGTACTGGTTCTGAGCACAATGGCCTCCTGAGATAAGCGGTTTCCTTGGATACGGTTTCCAAGGATACGGTTGCCTTGGTTACTGCATTCTAGAATGCGGTGTGTCGGGATCTAGAATCTTGTGGTGCGGGTTCTGAGCACAATGGCCTCCTGAGATAAGCGGTTTCCTAGGATACGGTTTCCAAGGATACGGTTGCCTTGGATACTGCATTCTAGAATGCGGTGTGTCGGGATCTAGAATCTTGTGGTGCGGGTTCTGAGCACAATGGCCTCCTGAGATAAGCGGTTTCCTAGGATAAGGTTTCCAAGGATACGGTTGCCTTGGATACTGCATTCTAGAATGCGGTGTGTCGGGATCTAGAATCTTGTGGTGCGGGTTCTGAGCACAATGGCCTCCTGAGATAAGCGGTTTCCTAGGATAAGGTTTCCAAGGATACGGTTGCCTGGGTTACTGCATTCTAGAATGCGGTGTGTCGGGATCTAGAATCTTGTGGTTCGCGTTCTGAGCACAATGGCCTCCTGAGATAAGCGGTTTCCTAGTATACGGTTTCCAATGATACGGTTGCCTTGGATACTGCTTTCTAGAATGCGGTGTGTCGGGATCTAGAATCTTGTGGTGCGGGTTCTGAGCACAATGGCCTCCTGAGATAAGCGGTTTCCTAGGATAAGGTTTCCAAGGATACGGTTGCCTTGGTTACTGCATTCTAGAATGCGGTGTGTCGGGATCTAGAATCTTGTGGTGCGGGTTCTGAGCACAATGGCCTCCTGAGATAAGCGGTTTCCTAGGATACGGTTTCCAAGGATACGGTTGCCTTGGTTACTGCATTCTAGAATGCGGTGTGTGGGGATCTAGAATCTTCTGATGCGGGTTCTGAGCACAACGGCCTCCTGAGATAAGCGGTTTCCTAGGATACGGTTTCCAAGGATACGGTTGCCTTGGTTACTGCATTCTAGAATGCGGTGTGTCGGGATCTAGAATCTTGTGGTGCTGGTTCTGAGCACAACGGCCTCCTGAGATAAGCGGTTTCCTAGGATAAGGTTTCCAAGGATACGGTTGCCTTGGTTACTGCATTCTAGAATGCGGTGTGTCGGGATCTAGAATCTTGTGGTGCGGCTTCTGAGCACAATGGCCTCCTGAGATAAGCGGTTTCCTAGGATACGGTTTCCAAGGATACGGTTGCCTTGGTTACTGCATTCTAGAATGCGGTGTGTCGGGATCTAGAATCTTGTGGTGCGGGTTCTGAGCACAATGGCCTCCTGAGATACGCGGTTTCCTAGGATACGGTTTCCAAGGATACGGTTGCCTTGGATACTGCATTCTAGAATGACGTGTGTTAGGATCCTGAATCTTGTGGTGCGGGTTCTGAGCACAATGGCCTCCTGAGATAAGCGGTTTCCTAGGATAAGGTTTACAAGGATATGGTTGCCTTGGTTACTGCATTCCAGAATGCGGTGTGTCAGGATCTAGAATCTTGTGGTGCGGGTTCTGAGCACAATGGCCTCCTGAGATAACCGGTTTCCTAGGATACCGTTTCCAAGGATACGGTTGCCTTAGATACTGCATTCTAGAATGCGGTGTGTCAGGATCTAGAATCTTGTGGTGCGGGTTCTGAGCACAATAGCCTCCAGAGTAAGCCGTTTCCTAGGATACGGTTTCCAAGGATACGGTTGCCTTGGTTACTGCATTCTAGAATGCGGTTTGTCAGGATCTAGAATCTTGTGGTGCGGGTTCTGAGCACAACGGCCTCCTGAGATAAGCGGTTTCCTAGGATACGGTTTCCAAGGATACGGTTGCCTTGGTTACTGCATTCTAGAATGCGGTGTGTCGGGATCTAGAATCTTGTGGTGCGGGTTCTGAGCACAATGGCCTCCTGAGATAAGCGGTTTCCTAGATAGGGTTTCCAAGGATACGGTTGCCTTGGTTACTGCATTCTAGAATGCGGTGTGTCGGGATCTAGAATCTTGTGGTGCTGGTTCTGAGCACAATGGCCTCCTGAGATAAGCGGTTTCCTAGGATACGGTTTCCAAGGATACGGTTGCCTTGGTTACTGCATTCTAGAATGCGGTGAGTCAGGATCTAGAACCTTGTGGTGTGGGTTCTGAGCACAATGGCCTCCAGAGTAAGCCGTTTCCTAGGATACGGTTTCCAAGGATACGGTTGCCTTGGTTACTGCATTCTAGAATGCGGTGTGTCAGGATGTAGAATCTTGTGGTGCTGGTTCTGAGCACAATGGCCTCCAGAGATAAGCGGTTTCCTAGGATACGGTTTCCAAGGATACGGTTGCCGTGGTTACTGCATTCTAGAATGCGGTGTGTCTGGATCTAGAATCTTGTGGTGCGGGTTCTGAGCACAATGGCCTCCTGAGATAAGCGGTTTCCTAGGATACGGTTTCCAAGGATACGGTTGCCTTGTTTACTGCATTCTAGAATGCGGTGTGTCGGGATCTAGAATCTTGTGGTGCGGGTTCTGAGCACAATGGCCTCCTGAGATAAGCGGTTTCCTAGGATACGGTTTCCAAGCATACAGTTGCCTTGGTTACTGCATTCTAGAATGCGGTGTGTCGGGATCTAGAATCTTGTGGTGCTGGTTCTGAGCACAATGGCCTCCTGAGATAAGCGGTTTCCTAGGATACGGTTTCCAAGGATACGGTTGCCTTGGTTACTGCATTCTAGAATGCGGTGTGTCAGGATCTAGAATCTTGTGGTGCGGGTTCTGAGCACAATGGCCTCCTGAGATAAGCGGTTTCCTAGGATACGGTTTCCAAGGATACGGTTGCCTTGGTTACTGCATTCTAGAATGCGGTGTGTCAGGATCTAGAATCTTGTGGTGCGGGTTCTGTGCACAATGGCCTCCTGAGATAAGCCGTTTCCTAGGATACGGTTTCCAAGGATACGGTTGCCTTGGTTACTGCATTCTAGAATGCGGTGTGTCGGGATCTAGAATCTTGTGGTGCGGGTTCTGAGCACAATGGCCTCCTGAGATAAGCGGTTTCCTAGGATACGGTTTCCAAGGATACGGTTGCCTTGGTTACTGCATTCTAGAATGCGGTGTGTCAGGATCTACAATCTTGTGGTGTTGGTTCTGAGCACAATGGCCTCCTGAGATAAGCGGTTTCCTAGGATACGGTTTCCAAGGATACGGTTGCCTTGGTTACTGCATTCTAGAATGCGGTGTGTCGGGATCTAGAATCTTGTGGTGCGGGTTCTGAGCACAATGGCCTCCTGAGATAAGCGGTTTCCTAGGATACGGTTTCCAAGGATACGGTTGCCTTGGTTACTGCATTCTAGAATGCGGTGTGTCGGGATCTAGAATCTTGTGGTGCGGGGTCTGAGCACAATGGCCTCCTGAGATAAGCGGTTTCCTAGGATATGGTTTCCAAGGATACGGTTGCCTTGGTTACTGCATTCTAGAATGCAGTGTGTCGGGATCTAGAATCTTGTGGTGCTGGTTCTGAGCACAATGGCCTCCTGAGATAAGCGGTTTCCTAGGATACGGTTTCCAAGGATACGTTTGCCTTGGTTACTGCATTCTAGAATGCGGTGTGTCGGGATCTAGAATCTTGTGGTGCGGGTTCTGAGCACAATGGCCTCCTGAGATAAGCGGTTTCCTAGGATACGGTTTCCAAGGATACGGTTGCCTTGGTTACTGCATTCTAGAATGCGGTGTGTCGGGATCTAGAATCTTGTGGTGCGGGTTCTGAGCACAATGGCCTCCTGAGATAAGCGGTTTCCTAGGATACGGTTTCCAAGGATACGGTTGCCTTGGTTACTGCATTCTAGAATGCGGTGTGTCGGGATCTAGAATCTTGTGGTGCTGGTTCTGAGCACAATGGCCTCCTGAGATAAGCGGTTTCCTAGGATACGGTTTCCAAGGATACGGTTGCCTTGGTTACTGCATTTTAGAATGCGGTGTGTCGGGATCTAGAATCTTGTGGTGCGGGTTCTGAGCACAATGGCCTCCTGAGATAAGCGGTTTCCTAGGATACGGTTTCCAAGGATACGGTTGCCTTGGATACTGCATTCTAGAATGCGGTGTGTCGGGATCTAGAATCTTGTGGTTCGCGTTCTGAGCACAATGGCCTCCTGAGATAAGCGGTTTCCTAGTATACGGTTTCCAATGATACGGTTGCCTTGGATACTGCTTTCTAGAATGCGGTGTGTCGGGATCTAGAATCTTGTGGTGCGGGTTCTGAGCACAATGGCCTCCTGAGATAAGCGGTTTCCTAGGATAAGGTTTCCAAGGATACGGTTGCCTTGGTTACTGCATTCTAGAATGCGGTGTGTCGGGATCTAGAATCTTGTGGTGCGGGTTCTGAGCACAATGGCCTCCTGAGATAAGCGGTTTCCTAGGATACGGTTTCCAAGGATACGGTTGCCTTGGTTACTGCATTCTAGAATGCGGTGTGTCGGGATCTAGAATCTTGTGGTGCGGGTTCTGAGCACAACGGCCTCCTGAGATAAGCGGTTTCCTAGGATACGGTTTCCAAGGATACGGTTGCCTTGGTTACTGCATTCTAGAATGCGGTGTGTCGGGATCTAGAATCTTGTGGTGCTGGTTCTGAGCACAAGGGCCTCCTGAGATAAGCGGTTTCCTAGGATAAGGTTTCCAAGGATACGGTTGCCTTGGTTACTGCATTCTAGAATGCGGTGTGTCGGGATCTAGAATCTTGTGGTGCGGCTTCTGAGCACAATGGCCTCCTGAGATAAGCGGTTTCCTAGGATACGGTTTCCAAGGATACGGTTGCCTTGGTTACTGCATTCTAGAATGCGGTGTGTCGGGATCTAGAATCTTGTGGTGCGGGTTCTGAGCACAATGGCCTCCTGAGATACGCGGTTTCCTAGGATACGGTTTCCAAGGATACGGTTGCCTTGGATACTGCATTCTAGAATGACGTGTGTTAGGATCCTGAATCTTGTGGTGCGGGTTCTGAGCACAATGGCCTCCTGAGATAAGCGGTGTCCTAGGATAAGGTTTACAAGGATATGGTTGCCTTGGTTACTGCATTCCAGAATGCGGTGTGTCAGGATCTAGAATCTTGTGGTGCGGGTTCTGAGCACAATGGCCTCCTGAGATAACCGGTTTCCTAGGATACCGTTTCCAAGGATACGGTTGCCTTAGATACTGCATTCTAGAATGCGGTGTGTCAGGATCTAGAATCTTGTGGTGCGGGTTCTGAGCACAATAGCCTCCAGAGTAAGCCGTTTCCTAGGATACGGTTTCCAAGGATACGGTTGCCTTGGTTACTGCATTCTAGAATGCGGTTTGTCAGGATCTAGAATCTTGTGGTGCGGGTTCTGAGCACAACGGCCTCCTGAGATAAGCGGTTTCCTAGGATACGGTTTCCAAGGATACGGTTGCCTTGGTTACTGCATTCTAGAATGCGGTGTGTCGGGATCTAGAATCTTGTGGTGCGGGTTCTGAGCACAATGGCCTCCTGAGATAAGCGGTTTCCTAGATAGGGTTTCCAAGGATACGGTTGCCTTGGTTACTGCATTCTAGAATGCGGTGTGTCGGGATCTAGAATCTTGTGGTGCTGGTTCTGAGCACAATGGCCTCCTGAGATAAGCGGTTTCCTAGGATACGGTTTCCAAGGATACGGTTGCCTTGGTTACTGCATTCTAGAATGCGGTGAGTCAGGATCTAGAACCTTGTGGTGTGGGTTCTGAGCACAATGGCCTCCAGAGTAAGCCGTTTCCTAGGATACGGTTTCCAAGGATACGGTTGCCTTGGTTACTGCATTCTAGAATGCGGTGTGTCAGGATGTAGAATCTTGTGGTGCTGGTTCTGAGCACAATGGCCTCCAGAGATAAGCGGTTTCCTAGGATACGGTTTCCAAGGATACGGTTGCCGTGGTTACTGCATTCTAGAATGCGGTGTGTCTGGATCTAGAATCTTGTGGTGCGGGTTCTGAGCACAATGGCCTCCTGAGATAAGCGGTTTCCTAGGATACGGTTTCCAAGGATACGGTTGCCTTGTTTACTGCATTCTAGAATGCGGTGTGTCGGGATCTAGAATCTTGTGGTGCGGGTTCTGAGCACAATGGCCTCCTGAGATAAGCGGTTTCCTAGGATACGGTTTCCAAGCATACAGTTGCCTTGGTTACTGCATTCTAGAATGCGGTGTGTCGGGATCTAGAATCTTGTGGTGCTGGTTCTGAGCACAATGGCCTCCTGAGATAAGCGGTTTCCTAGGATACGGTTTCCAAGGATACGGTTGCCTTGGTTACTGCATTCTAGAATGCGGTGTGTCAGGATCTAGAATCTTGTGGTGCGGGTTCTGAGCACAATGGCCTCCTGAGATAAGCGGTTTCCTAGGATACGGTTTCCAAGGATACGGTTGCCTTGGTTACTGCATTCTAGAATGCGGTGTGTCAGGATCTAGAATCTTGTGGTGCGGGTTCTGTGCACAATGGCCTCCTGAGATAAGCCGTTTCCTAGGATACGGTTTCCAAGGATACGGTTGCCTTGGTTACTGCATTCTAGAATGCGGTGTGTCGGGATCTAGAATCTTGTGGTGCGGGTTCTGAGCACAATGGCCTCCTGAGATAAGCGGTTTCCTAGGATACGGTTTCCAAGGATACGGTTGCCTTGGTTACTGCATTCTAGAATGCGGTGTGTCAGGATCTACAATCTTGTGGTGTTGGTTCTGAGCACAATGGCCTCCTGAGATAAGCGGTTTCCTAGGATACGGTTTCCAAGGATACGGTTGCCTTGGTTACTGCATTCTAGAATGCGGTGTGTCGGGATCTAGAATCTTGTGGTGCGGGTTCTGAGCACAATGGCCTCCTGAGATAAGCGGTTTCCTAGGATACGGTTTCCAAGGATACGGTTGCCTTGGTTACTGCATTCTAGAATGCGGTGTGTCGGGATCTAGAATCTTGTGGTGCGGGGTCTGAGCACAATGGCCTCCTGAGATAAGCGGTTTCCTAGGATATGGTTTCCAAGGATACGGTTGCCTTGGTTACTGCATTCTAGAATGCAGTGTGTCGGGATCTAGAATCTTGTGGTGCTGGTTCTGAGCACAATGGCCTCCTGAGATAAGCGGTTTCCTAGGATACGGTTTCCAAGGATACGTTTGCCTTGGTTACTGCATTCTAGAATGCGGTGTGTCGGGATCTAGAATCTTGTGGTGCGGGTTCTGAGCACAATGGCCTCCTGAGATAAGCGGTTTCCTAGGATACGGTTTCCAAGGATACGGTTGCCTTGGTTACTGCATTCTAGAATGCGGTGTGTCGGGATCTAGAATCTTGTGGTGCGGGTTCTGAGCACAATGGCCTCCTGAGATAAGCGGTTTCCTAGGATACGGTTTCCAAGGATACGGTTGCCTTGGTTACTGCATTCTAGAATGCGGTGTGTCGGGATCTAGAATCTTGTGGTGCTGGTTCTGAGCACAATGGCCTCCTGAGATAAGCGGTTTCCTAGGATACGGTTTCCAAGGATACGGTTGCCTTGGTTACTGCATTTTAGAATGCGGTGTGTCGGGATCTAGAATCTTGTGGTGCGGGTTCTGAGCACAATGGCCTCCTGAGATAAGCGGTTTCCTAGGATACGGTTTCCAAGGATACGGTTGCCTTGGATACTGCATTCTAGAATGCGGTGTGTCGGGATCTAGAATCTTGTGGTTCGCGTTCTGAGCACAATGGCCTCCTGAGATAAGCGGTTTCCTAGTATACGGTTTCCAATGATACGGTTGCCTTGGATACTGCTTTCTAGAATGCGGTGTGTCGGGATCTAGAATCTTGTGGTGCGGGTTCTGAGCACAATGGCCTCCTGAGATAAGCGGTTTCCTAGGATAAGGTTTCCAAGGATACGGTTGCCTTGGTTACTGCATTCTAGAATGCGGTGTGTCGGGATCTAGAATCTTGTGGTGCGGGTTCTGAGCACAATGGCCTCCTGAGATAAGCGGTTTCCTAGGATACGGTTTCCAAGGATACGGTTGCCTTGGTTACTGCATTCTAGAATGCGGTGTGTCGGGATCTAGAATCTTGTGGTGCGGGTTCTGAGCACAACGGCCTCCTGAGATAAGCGGTTTCCTAGGATACGGTTTCCAAGGATACGGTTGCCTTGGTTACTGCATTCTAGAATGCGGTGTGTCGGGATCTAGAATCTTGTGGTGCTGGTTCTGAGCACAAGGGCCTCCTGAGATAAGCGGTTTCCTAGGATAAGGTTTCCAAGGATACGGTTGCCTTGGTTACTGCATTCTAGAATGCGGTGTGTCGGGATCTAGAATCTTGTGGTGCGGCTTCTGAGCACAATGGCCTCCTGAGATAAGCGGTTTCCTAGGATACGGTTTCCAAGGATACGGTTGCCTTGGTTACTGCATTCTAGAATGCGGTGTGTCGGGATCTAGAATCTTGTGGTGCGGGTTCTGAGCACAATGGCCTCCTGAGATAAGCGGTTTCCTAGGATACGGTTTCCAAGGATACGGTTGCCTTGGATACTGCATTCTAGAATGACGTGTGTTAGGATCCTGAATCTTGTGGTGCGGGTTCTGAGCACAATGGCCTCCTGAGATAAGCGGTTTCCTAGGATAAGGTTTACAAGGATATGGTTGCCTTGGTTACTGCATTCCAGAATGCGGTGTGTCAGGATCTAGAATCTTGTGGTGCGGGTTCTGAGCACAATGGCCTCCTGAGATAACCGGTTTCCTAGGATACCGTTTCCAAGGATACGGTTGCCTTAGATACTGCATTCTAGAATGCGGTGTGTCAGGATCTAGAATCTTGTGGTGCGGGTTCTGAGCACAATAGCCTCCAGAGTAAGCCGTTTCCTAGGATACGGTTTCCAAGGATACGGTTGCCTTGGTTACTGCATTCTAGAATGCGGTTTGTCAGGATCTAGAATCTTGTGGTGCGGGTTCTGAGCACAACGGCCTCCTGAGATAAGCGGTTTCCTAGGATACGGTTTCCAAGGATACGGTTGCCTTGGTTACTGCATTCTAGAATGCGGTGTGTCAGGATGTAGAATCTTGTGGTGCTGGTTCTGAGCACAATGGCCTCCAGAGATAAGCGGTTTCCTAGATAGGGTTTCCAAGGATACGGTTGCCTTGGTTACTGCATTCTAGAATGCGGTGTGTCGGGATCTAGAATCTTGTGGTGCTGGTTCTGAGCACAATGGCCTCCTGAGATAAGCGGTTTCCTAGATAGGGTTTCCAAGGATACGGTTGCCTTGGTTACTGCATTCTAGAATGCGGTGTGTCGGGATCTAGAATCTTGTGGTGCGGGTTCTGAGCACAATGGCCTCCTGAGATAAGCGGTTTCCTAGATAGGGTTTCCAAGGATACGGTTGCCTTGGTTACTGCATTCTAGAATGCGGTGTGTCGGGATCTAGAATCTTGTGGTGCTGGTTCTGAGCACAATGGCCTCCTGAGATAAGCGGTTTCCTAGGATACGGTTTCCAAGGATACGGTTGCCTTGGTTACTGCATTCTAGAATGCGGTGAGTCAGGATCTAGAACCTTGTGGTGTGGGTTCTGAGCACAATGGCCTCCAGAGTAAGCCGTTTCCTAGGATACGGTTTCCAAGGATACGGTTGCCTTGGTTACTGCATTCTAGAATGCGGTGTGTCAGGATGTAGAATCTTGTGGTGCTGGTTCTGAGCACAATGGCCTCCAGAGATAAGCGGTTTCCTAGGATACGGTTTCCAAGGATACGGTTGCCGTGGTTACTGCATTCTAGAATGCGGTGTGTCTGGATCTAGAATCTTGTGGTGCGGGTTCTGAGCACAATGGCCTCCTGAGATAAGCGGTTTCCTAGGATACGGTTTCCAAGGATACGGTTGCCTTGTTTACTGCATTCTAGAATGCGGTGTGTCGGGATCTAGAATCTTGTGGTGCGGGTTCTGAGCACAATGGCCTCCTGAGATAAGCGGTTTCCTAGGATACGGTTTCCAAGCATACAGTTGCCTTGGTTACTGCATTCTAGAATGCGGTGTGTCGGGATCTAGAATCTTGTGGTGCTGGTTCTGAGCACAATGGCCTCCTGAGATAAGCGGTTTCCTAGGATACGGTTTCCAAGGATACGGTTGCCTTGGTTACTGCATTCTAGAATGCGGTGTGTCGGGATCTTGAATCTTGTGGTGCGGGTTCTGAGCACAATGGCCTCCTGAGATAAGCGGTTTCCTAGGATACGGTTTCCAAGGATACGGTTGCCTTGGTTACTGCATTCTAGAATGCGGTGTGTCAGGATCTAGAATCTTGTGGTGCGGGTTCTGTGCACAATGGCCTCCTGAGATAAGCGGTTTCCTAGGATACGGTTTCCAAGGATACGGTTGCCTTGGTTACTGCATTCTAGAATGCGGTGTGTCGGGATCTAGAATCTTGTGGTGCGGGTTCTGAGCACAATGGCCTCCTGAGATAAGCGGTTTCCTAGGATACGGTTTCCAAGGATACGGTTGCCTTGGTTACTGCATTCTAGAATGCGGTGTGTCAGGATCTACAATCTTGTGGTGTTGGTTCTGAGCACAATGGCCTCCTGAGATAAGCGGTTTCTTAGGATACGGTTTCCAAGGATACGGTTGCCTTGGTTACTGCATTCTAGAATGCGGTGTGTCGGGATCTAGAATCTTGTGGTGCGGGTTCTGAGCACAATGGCCTCCTGAGATAAGCGGTTTCCTAGGATACGGTTTCCAAGGATACGGTTGCCTTGGTTACTGCATTCTAGAATGCGGTGTGTCGGGATCTAGAATCTTGTGGTGCGGGGTCTGAGCACAATGGCCTCCTGAGATAAGCGGTTTCCTAGGATATGGTTTCCAAGGATACGGTTGCCTTGGTTACTGCATTCTAGAATGCAGTGTGTCGGGATCTAGAATCTTGTGGTGCTGGTTCTGAGCACAATGGCCTCCTGAGATAAGCGGTTTCCTAGGATACGGTTTCCAAGGATACGTTTGCCTTGGTTACTGCATTCTAGAATGCGGTGTGTCGGGATCTAGAATCTTGTGGTGCGGGTTCTGAGCACAATGGCCTCCTGAGATAAGCGGTTTCCTAGGATACGGTTTCCAAGGATACGGTTGCCTTGGTTACTGCATTCTAGAATGCGGTGTGTCGGGATCTAGAATCTTGTGGTGCGGGTTCTGAGCACAATGGCCTCCTGAGATAAGCGGTTTCCTAGGATACGGTTTCCAAGGATACGGTTGCCTTGGTTACTGCATTCTAGAATGCGGTGTGTCGGGATCTAGAATCTTGTGGTGCTGGTTCTGAGCACAATGGCCTCCTGAGATAAGCGGTTTCCTAGGATACGGTTTCCAAGGATACGGTTGCCTTGGTTACTGCATTTTAGAATGCGGTGTGTCGGGATCTAGAATCTTGTGGTGCGGGTTCTGAGCACAATGGCCTCCTGAGATAAGCGGTTTCCTAGGATACGGTTTCCAAGGATACGGTTGCCTTGGATACTGCATTCTAGAATGCGGTGTGTCGGGATCTAGAATCTTGTGGTTCGCGTTCTGAGCACAATGGCCTCCTGAGATAAGCGGTTTCCTAGTATACGGTTTCCAAGGATACGGTTGCCTTGGATACTGCATTCTAGAATGCGGTGTGTCGGGATCTAGAATCTTGTGGTGCGGGTTCTGAGCACAATGGCCTCCTGAGATAAGCGGTTTCCTAGGATAAGGTTTCCAAGGATACGGTTGCCTTGGATACGGCATTCTAGAATGCGGTGTGTCGGGATCTAGAATCTTGTGGTGCGGGTTCTGAGCACAATGGCCTCCTGAGATAAGCGGTTTCCAAGGATACGGTTTCCAAGGATACGGTTGCCTTGGTTACTGCATTCTAGAATGCGGTGTGTGGGGATCTAGAATCTTGTGGTGCGGGTTCTGAGCACAACGGCCTCCTGAGATAAGCGGTTTCCTAGGATACGGTTTCCAAGATTACGGTTGCCTTGGTTACTGCATTCTAGAATGCGGTGTGTCGGGATCTAGAATCTTGTGGTGCTGGTTCTGAGCACAACGGCCTCCTGAGATAAGAGGTTTTCTAGGATACGGTTTCCAAGGATACGGTTGCCTTGGTTACTGCATTCTAGAATGCGGTGTGTCGGGGTCTAGAATCTTGTGGTGCGGCTTCTGAGCACAATGGCCTCCTGAGATAAGCGGTTTCCTAGGATACGGTTTCCAAGGATACGGTTGCCTTGGTTACTGCATTCTAGAATGCGGTGTGTCGGGATCTAGAATCTTGTGGTGCGGGTTCTGAGCACAATGGCCTCCTGAGATAAGCGGTTTCCTAGGATACGGTTTCCAAGGATACGGTTGCCTTGGATACTGCATTCTAGAATGACGTGTGTCAGGATCCTGAATCTTGTGGTGCGGGTTCTGAGCACAGTGGCCTCCTGAGATAAGCGGTTTCCTAGGATAAGGTTTCCAAGGATACGGTTGCCTTGGTTACTGCATTCCAGAATGCGGTGTGTCAGGATCTAGAATCTTGTGGTGCGGGTTCTGAGCAAAATGGCCTCCTGAGATAACCGGTTTCCTAGGATACCGTTTCCAAGGATACGGTTGCCTTAGATACTGCATTCTAGAATGCGGTGTGTCAGGATCTAGAATCTTGTGGTGCCGGTTCTGAGCACAATAGCCTCCAGAGTAAGCCGTTGCCTAGGATACGGTTTCCAAGGATACGGTTGCCTTGGTTACTGCATTCTAGAATGCGGTGTGTCGGGATCTAGAATCTTGTGGTTCGCGTTCTGAGCACAATGGCCTCCTGAGATAAGCGGTTTCCTAGGATACGGTTTCCAAGGATACGGTTGCCTTGGTTACTGCATTCTAGAATGCGGTGTGTCGGGATCTAGAATCTTGTGGTGCTGGTTCTGAGCACAACGGCCTCCTGAGGTAAGCGGTTTCCTAGGATAAGGTTTCCAAGGATACGGTTGCCTTGGTTACTGCATTCTAGAATGCGGTGTGTCGGGATCTAGAATCTTGTGGTGCGGCTTCTGAGCACAATGGCCTCCTGAGATAAGCGGTTTCCTAGGATACGGTTTCCAAGGATACGGTTGCCTTGGTTACTGCATTCTAGAATGCGGTGTGTCGGGATCTAGAATCTTGTGGTGCGGGTTCTGAGCACAATGGCCTCCTGAGATAAGCGGTTTCCTAGGATACGGTTTCCAAGGATACGGTTGCCTTGGATACTGCATTCTAGAATGACGTGTGTTAGGATCCTGAATCTTGTGGTGCGGGTTCTGAGCACAATGGCCTCCTGAGATAAGCGGTTTCCTAGGATAAGGTTTACAAGGATACGGTTGCCTTGGTTACTGCATTCCAGAATGCGGTGTGTCAGGATCTAGAATCTTGTGGTGCGGGTTCTGAGCACAATGGCCTCCTGAGATAACCGGTTTCCTAGGATACCGTTTCCAAGGATACGGTTGCCTTAGATACTGCATTCTAGAATGCGGTGTGTCAGGATCTAGAATCTTGTGGTGCGGGTTCTGAGCACAATAGCCTCCAGAGTAAGCCGTTTCCTAGGATACGGTTTCCAAGGATACGGTTGCCTTGGTTACTGCATTCTAGAATGCGTTTTGTCAGGATCTAGAATCTTGTGGTGCGGGTTCTGAGCACAACGGCCTCCTGAGATAAGCGGTTTCCTAGGATACGGTTTCCAAGGATACGGTTGCCTTGGTTACTGCATTCTAGAATGCGGTGTGTCGGGATCTAGAATCTTGTGGTGCGGGTTCTGAGCACAATGGCCTCCTGAGATAAGCGGTTTCCTAGATAGGGTTTCCAAGGATACGGTTGCCTTGGTTACTGCATTCTAGAATGCGGTGTGTCGGGATCTAGAATCTTGTGGTGCTTGTTCTGAGCACAATGGCCTCCTGAGATAAGCGGTTTCCTAGGATACGGTTTCCAAGGATACGGTTGCCTTGGTTACTGCATTCTAGAATGCGGTGAGTCAGGATCTAGAACCTTGTGGTGTGGGTTCTGAGCACAATGGCCTCCAGAGTAAGCCGTTTCCTAGGATACGGTTTCCAAGGATACGGTTGCCTTGGTTACTGCATTCTAGAATGCGGTGTGTCAGGATGTAGAATCTTGTGGTGCTGGTTCTGAGCACAATGGCCTCCAGAGATAAGTGGTTTCCTAGGATACGGTTTCCAAGGATACGGTTGCCGTGGTTACTGCATTCTAGAATGCGGTGTGTCTGGATCTAGAATCTTGTGGTGCGGGTTCTGAGCACAATGGCCTCCTGAGATAAGCGGTTTCCTAGGATACGGTTTCCAAGGATACGGTTGCCTTGTTTACTGCATTCTAGAATGCGGTGTGTCGGGATCTAGAATCTTGTGGTGCGGGTTCTGAGCACAATGGCCTCCTGAGATAAGCGGTTTCCTAGGATACGGTTTCCAAGCATACAGTTGCCTTGGTTACTGCATTCTAGAATGCGGTGTGTCGGGATCTAGAATCTTGTGGTGCTGGTTCTGAGCACAATGGCCTCCTGAGATAAGCGGTTTCCTAGGATACGGTTTCCAAGGATACGGTTGCCTTGGTTACTGCATTCTAGAATGCGGTGTGTCGGGATCTTGAATCTTGTGGTGCGGGTTCTGAGCACAAAGGCCTCCTGAGATAAGCGGTTTCCTAGGATACGGTTTCCAAGGATACGGTTGCCTTGGTTACTGCATTCTAGAATGCGGTGTGTCAGGATCTAGAATCTTGTGGTGCGGGTTCTGTGCACAATGGCCTCCTGAGATAAGCGGTTTCCTAGGATACGGTTTCCAAGGATACGGTTGCCTTGGTTACTGCATTCTAGAATGCGGTGTGTCGGGATCTAGAATCTTGTGGTGCGGGTTCTGAGCACAATGGCCTCCTGAGATAAGCGGTTTCCTAGGATACGGTTTCCAAGGATACGGTTGCCTTGGTTACTGCATTCTAGAATGCGGTGTGTCAGGATCTACAATCTTGTGGTGTTGGTTCTGAGCACAATGGCCTCCTGAGATAAGCGGTTTCCTAGGATACGGTTTCCAAGGATACGGTTGCCTTGGTTACTGCATTCTAGAATGCGGTGTGTCGGGATCTAGAATCTTGTGGTGCGGGGTCTGAGCACAATGGCCTCCTGAGATAAGCGGTTTCCTAGGATATGGTTTCCAAGGATACGGTTGCCTTGGTTACTGCATTCTAGAATGCAGTGTGTCGGGATCTAGAATCTTGTGGTGCTGGTTCTGAGCACAATGGCCTCCTGAGATAAGCGGTTTCCTAGGATACGGTTTCCAAGGATACGGTTGCCTTGGTTACTGCATTCTAGAATGCGGTGTGTCGGGATCTAGAATCTTGTGGTGCGGGGACTGAGCACAATGGCCTCCTGAGATAAGCGGTTTCCTAGGATATGGTTTCCAAGGATACGGTTGCCTTGGTTACTGCATTCTAGAATGCAGTGTGTCGGGATCTAGAATCTTGTGGTGCTGGTTCTGAGCACAATGGCCTCCTGAGATAAGCGGTTTCCTAGGATACGGTTTCCAAGGATACGTTTGCCTTGGTTACTGCATTCTAGAATGCGGTGTGTCGGGATCTAGAATCTTGTGGTGCGGGTTCTGAGCACAATGGCCTCCTGAGATAAGCGGTTTCCTAGGATACGGTTTCCAAGGATACGGTTGCCTTGGTTACTGCATTCTAGAATGCGGTGTGTCGGGATCTAGAATCTTGTGGTGCGGGTTCTGAGCACAATGGCCTCCTGAGATAAGCGGTTTCCTAGGATACGGTTTCCAAGGATACGGTTGCCTTGGTTACTGCATTCTAGAATGCGGTGTGTCGGGATCTAGAATCTTGTGGTGCTGGTTCTGAGCACAATGGCCTCCTGAGATAAGCGGTTTCCTAGGATACGGTTTCCAAGGATACGGTTGCCTTGGTTACTGCATTCTAGAATGCGGTGTGTCGGGATCTAGAATCTTGTGGTGCGGGTTCTGAGCACAATGGCCTCCTGAGATAAGCGGTTTCCTAGGATACGGTTTCCAAGGATACGGTTGCCTTGGATACTGCATTCTAGAATGCGGTGTGTCGGGATCTAGAATCTTGTGGTTCGCGTTCTGAGCACAATGGCCTCCTGAGATAAGCGGTTTCCTAGTATACGGTTTCCAAGGATACGGTTGCCTTGGATACTGCATTCTAGAATGCGGTGTGTCGGGATCTAGAATCTTGTGGTGCGGGTTCTGAGCACAATGGCCTCCTGAGATAAGCGGTTTCCTAGGATAAGGTTTCCAAGGATACGGTTGCCTTGGATACGGCATTCTAGAATGCGGTGTGTCGGGATCTAGAATCTTGTGGTGCGGATTCTGAGCACAATGGCCTCTTGAGATAAGCGGTTTCCAAGGATACGGTTTCCAAGGATACGGTTGCCTTGGTTACTGCATTCTAGAATGCGGTGTGTCGGGATCTAGAATCTTGTGGTGCGGGTTCTGAGCACAACGGCCTCCTGAGATAAGCGGTTTCCTAGGATACGGTTTCCACGGATACGGTTGCCTTGGTTACTGCATTCTAGAATGCGGTGTGTCGGGATCTAGAATCTTGTGGTGCGGGTTCTGAGCACAATGGCCTCCTGAGATAAGCGGTTTCCTAGGATACGGTTTCCAAGGATACGGTTGCCTTGGATACTGCATTCTAGAATGCGGTGTGTCGGGATCTAGAATCTTGTGGTGCGGGTTCTGAGCACAATGGCCTCCTGAGATAAGCGGTTTCCTAGGATAAGGTTTCCAAGGATACGGTTGCCTTGGATACTGCATTCTAGAATGCGGTGTGTCGGGATCTAGAATCTTGTGGTGCGGGTTCTGAGCACAATGGCCTCCTGAGATAAGCGGTTTCCTAGGATAAGGTTTCCAAGGATACGGTTGCCTGGGTTACTGCATTCTAGAATGCGGTGTGTCGGGATCTAGAATCTTGTGGTTCGCGTTCTGAGCACAATGGCCTCCTGAGATAAGCGGTTTCCTAGTATACGGTTTCCAATGATACGGTTGCCTTGGATACTGCTTTCTAGAATGCGGTGTGTCGGGATCTAGAATCTTGTGGTGCGGGTTCTGAGCACAATGGCCTCCTGAGATAAGCGGTTTCCTAGGATAAGGTTTCCAAGGATACGGTTGCCTTGGTTACTGCATTCTAGAATGCGGTGTGTCGGGATCTAGAATCTTGTGGTGCGGGTTCTGAGCACAATGGCCTCCTGAGATAAGCGGTTTCCTAGGATACGGTTTCCAAGGATACGGTTGCCTTGGTTACTGCATTCTAGAATGCGGTGTGTCGGGATCTAGAATCTTGTGGTGCGGGTTCTGAGCACAACGGCCTCCTGAGATAAGCGGTTTCCTAGGATACGGTTTCCAAGGATACGGTTGCCTTGGTTACTGCATTCTAGAATGCGGTGTGTCGGGATCTAGAATCTTGTGGTGCTGGTTCTGAGCACAACGGCCTCCTGAGATAAGCGGTTTCCTAGGATAAGGTTTCCAAGGATACGGTTGCCTTGGTTACTGCATTCTAGAATGCGGTGTGTCGGGATCTAGAATCTTGTGGTGCGGCTTCTGAGCACAATGGCCTCCTGAGATAAGCGGTTTCCTAGGATACGGTTTCCAAGGATACGGTTGCCTTGGTTACTGCATTCTAGAATGCGGTGTGTCGGGATCTAGAATCTTGTGGTGCGGGTTCTGAGCACAATGGCCTCCTGAGATAAGCGGTTTCCTAGGATACGGTTTCCAAGGATACGGTTGCCTTGGATACTGCATTCTAGAATGACGTGTGTTAGGATCCTGAATCTTGTGGTGCGGGTTCTGAGCACAATGGCCTCCTGAGATAAGCGGTTTCCTAGGATAAGGTTTACAAGGATATGGTTGCCTTGGTTACTGCATTCCAGAATGCGGTGTGTCAGGATCTAGAATCTTGTGGTGCGGGTTCTGAGCACAATGGCCTCCTGAGATAACCGGTTTCCTAGGATACCGTTTCCAAGGATACGGTTGCCTTAGATACTGCATTCTAGAATGCGGTGTGTCAGGATCTAGAATCTTGTGGTGCGGGTTCTGAGCACAATAGCCTCCAGAGTAAGCCGTTTCCTAGGATACGGTTTCCAAGGATACGGTTGCCTTGGTTACTGCATTCTAGAATGCGGTTTGTCAGGATCTAGAATCTTGTGGTGCGGGTTCTGAGCACAACGGCCTCCTGAGATAAGCGGTTTCCTAGGATACGGTTTCCAAGGATACGGTTGCCTTGGTTACTGCATTCTAGAATGCGGTGTGTCGGGATCTAGAATCTTGTGGTGCGGGTTCTGAGCACAATGGCCTCCTGAGATAAGCGGTTTCCTAGATAGGGTTTCCAAGGATACGGTTGCCTTGGTTACTGCATTCTAGAATGCGGTGTGTCGGGATCTAGAATCTTGTGGTGCTGGTTCTGAGCACAATGGCCTCCTGAGATAAGCGGTTTCCTAGGATACGGTTTCCAAGGATACGGTTGCCTTGGTTACTGCATTCTAGAATGCGGTGAGTCAGGATCTAGAACCTTGTGGTGTGGGTTCTGAGCACAATGGCCTCCAGAGTAAGCCGTTTCCTAGGATACGGTTTCCAAGGATACGGTTGCCTTGGTTACTGCATTCTAGAATTCGGTGTGTCAGGATGTAGAATCTTGTGGTGCTGGTTCTGAGCACAATGGCCTCCAGAGATAAGCGGTTTCCTAGGATACGGTTTCCAAGGATACGGTTGCCGTGGTTACTGCATTCTAGAATGCGGTGTGTCTGGATCTAGAATCTTGTGGTGCGGGTTCTGAGCACAATGGCCTCCTGAGATAAGCGGTTTCCTAGGATACGGTTTCCAAGGATACGGTTGCCTTGTTTACTGCATTCTAGAATGCGGTGTGTCGGGATCTAGAATCTTGTGGTGCGGGTTCTGAGCACAATGGCCTCCTGAGATAAGCGGTTTCCTAGGATACGGTTTCCAAGCATACAGTTGCCTTGGTTACTGCATTCTAGAATGCGGTGTGTCGGGATCTAGAATCTTGTGGTGCTGGTTCTGAGCACAATGGCCTCCTGAGATAAGCGGTTTCCTAGGATACGGTTTCCAAGGATACGGTTGCCTTGGTTACTGCATTCTAGAATGCGGTGTGTCGGGATCTTGAATCTTGTGGTGCGGGTTCTGAGCACAATGGCCTCCTGAGATAAGCGGTTTCCTAGGATACGGTTTCCAAGGATACGGTTGCCTTGGTTACTGCATTCTAGAATGCGGTGTGTCAGGATCTAGAATCTTGTGGTGCGGGTTCTGTGCACAATGGCCTCCTGAGATAAGCGGTTTCCTAGGATACGGTTTCCAAGGATACGGTTGCCTTGGTTACTGCATTCTAGAATGCGGTGTGTCGGGATCTAGAATCTTGTGGTGCGGGTTGTGAGCACAATGGCCTCCTGAGATAAGCGGTTTCCTAGGATACGGTTTCCAAGGATACGGTTGCCTTGGTTACTGCATTCTAGAATGCGGTGTGTCAGGATCTACAATCTTGTGGTGTTGGTTCTGAGCACAATGGCCTCCTGAGATAAGCGGTTTCCTAGGATACGGTTTCCAAGGATACGGTTGCCTTGGTTACTGCATTCTAGAATGCGGTGTGTCGGGATCTAGAATCTTGTGGTGCGGGTTCTGAGCACAATGGCCTCCTGAGATAAGCGGTTTCCTAGGATACGGTTTCCAAGGATACGGTTGCCTTGGTTACTGCATTCTAGAATGCGGTGTGTCGGGATCTAGAATCTTGTGGTGCGGGGTCTGAGCACAATGGCCTCCTGAGATAAGCGGTTTCCTAGGATATGGTTTCCAAGGATACGGTTGCCTTGGTTACTGCATTCTAGAATGCAGTGTGTCGGGATCTAGAATCTTGTGGTGCTGGTTCTGAGCACAATGGCCTCCTGAGATAAGCGGTTTCCTAGGATACGGTTTCCAAGGATACGTTTGCCTTGGTTACTGCATTCTAGAATGCGGTGTGTCGGGATCTAGAATCTTGTGGTGCGGGTTCTGAGCACAATGGCCTCCTGAGATAAGCGGTTTCCTAGGATACGGTTTCCAAGGATACGGTTGCCTTGGTTACTGCATTCTAGAATGCGGTGTGTCGGGATCTAGAATCTTGTGGTGCGGGTTCTGAGCACAATGGCCTCCTGAGATAAGCGGTTTCCTAGGATACGGTTTCCAAGGATACGGTTGCCTTGGTTACTGCATTCTAGAATGCGGTGTGTCGGGATCTAGAATCTTGTGGTGCTGGTTCTGAGCACAATGGCCTCCTGAGATAAGCGGTTTCCTAGGATACGGTTTCCAAGGATACGGTTGCCTTGGTTACTGCATTTTAGAATGCGGTGTGTCGGGATCTAGAATCTTGTGGTGCGGGTTCTGAGCACAATGGCCTCCTGAGATAAGCGGTTTCCTAGGATACGGTTTCCAAGGATACGGTTGCCTTGGATACTGCATTCTAGAATGCGGTGTGTCGGGATCTAGAATCTTGTGGTTCGCGTTCTGAGCACAATGGCCTCCTGAGATAAGCGGTTTCCTAGTATACGGTTTCCAATGATACGGTTGCCTTGGATACTGCTTTCTAGAATGCGGTGTGTCGGGATCTAGAATCTTGTGGTGCGGGTTCTGAGCACAATGGCCTCCTGAGATAAGCGGTTTCCTAGGATAAGGTTTCCAAGGATACGGTTGCCTTGGTTACTGCATTCTAGAATGCGGTGTGTCGGGATCTAGAATCTTGTGGTGTGGGTTCTGAGCACAATGGCCTCCTGAGATAAGCGGTTTCCTAGGATACGGTTTCCAAGGATACGGTTGCCTTGGTTACTGCATTCTAGAATGCGGTGTGTCGGGATCTAGAATCTTGTGGTGCGGGTTCTGAGCACAACGGCCTCCTGAGATAAGCGGTTTCCTAGGATACGGTTTCCAAGGATACGGTTGCCTTGGTTACTGCATTCTAGAATGCGGTGTGTCGGGATCTAGAATCTTGTGGTGCTGGTTCTGAGCACAAGGGCCTCCTGAGATAAGCGGTTTCCTAGGATAAGGTTTCCAAGGATACGGTTGCCTTGGTTACTGCATTCTAGAATGCGGTGTGTCGGGATCTAGAATCTTGTGGTGCGGCTTCTGAGCACAATGGCCTCCTGAGATAAGCGGTTTCCTAGGATACGGTTTCCAAGGATACGGTTGCCTTGGTTACTGCATTCTAGAATGCGGTGTGTCGGGATCTAGAATCTTGTGGTGCGGGTTCTGAGCACAATGACCTCCTGAGATAAGCGGTTTCCTAGGATACGGTTTCCAAGGATACGGTTGCCTTGGATACTGCATTCTAGAATGACGTGTGTTAGGATCCTGAATCTTGTGGTGCGGGTTCTGAGCACAATGGCCTCCTGAGATAAGCGGTTTCCTAGGATAAGGTTTACAAGGATATGGTTGCCTTGGTTACTGCATTCCAGAATGCGGTGTGTCAGGATCTAGAATCTTGTGGTGCGGGTTCTGAGCACAATGGCCTCCTGAGATAACCGGTTTCCTAGGATACCGTTTCCAAGGATACGGTTGCCTTAGATACTGCATTCTAGAATGCGGTGTGTCAGGATCTAGAATCTTGTGGTGCGGGTTCTGAGCACAATAGCCTCCAGAGTAAGCCGTTTCCTAGGATACGGTTTCCAAGGATACGGTTGCCTTGGTTACTGCATTCTAGAATGCGGTTTGTCAGGATCTAGAATCTTGTGGTGCGGGTTCTGAGCACAACGGCCTCCTGAGATAAGCGGTTTCCTAGGATACGGTTTCCAAGGATACGGTTGCCTTGGTTACTGCATTCTAGAATGCGGTGTGTCGGGATCTAGAATCTTGTGGTGCGGGTTCTGAGCACAATGGCCTCCTGAGATAAGCGGTTTCCTAGATAGGGTTTCCAAGGATACGGTTGCCTTGGTTACTGCATTCTAGAATGCGGTGTGTCGGGATCTAGAATCTTGTGGTGCTGGTTCTGAGCACAATGGCCTCCTGAGATAAGCGGTTTCCTAGGATACGGTTTCCAAGGATACGGTTGCCTTGGTTACTGCATTCTAGAATGCGGTGAGTCAGGATCTAGAACCTTGTGGTGTGGGTTCTGAGCACAATGGCCTCCAGAGTAAGCCGTTTCCTAGGATACGGTTTCCAAGGATACGGTTGCCTTGGTTACTGCATTCTAGAATGCGGTGTGTCAGGATGTAGAATCTTGTGGTGCTGGTTCTGAGCACAATGGCCTCCAGAGATAAGCGGTTTCCTAGGATACGGTTTCCAAGGATACGGTTGCCGTGGTTACTGCATTCTAGAATGCGGTGTGTCTGGATCTAGAATCTTGTGGTGCGGGTTCTGAGCACAATGGCCTCCTGAGATAAGCGGTTTCCTAGGATACGGTTTCCAAGGATACGGTTGCCTTGTTTACTGCATTCTAGAATGCGGTGTGTCGGGATCTAGAATCTTGTGGTGCGGGTTCTGAGCACAATGGCCTCCTGAGATAAGCGGTTTCCTAGGATACGGTTTCCAAGCATACAGTTGCCTTGGTTACTGCATTCTAGAATGCGGTGTGTCGGGATCTAGAATCTTGTGGTGCTGGTTCTGAGCACAATGGCCTCCTGAGATAAGCGGTTTCCTAGGATACGGTTTCCAAGGATACGGTTGCCTTGGTTACTGCATTCTAGAATGCGGTGTGTCGGGATCTTGAATCTTGTGGTGCGGGTTCTGAGCACAATGGCCTCCTGAGATAAGCGGTTTCCTAGGATACGGTTTCCAAGGATACGGTTGCCTTGGTTACTGCATTCTAGAATGCGGTGTGTCGGGATCTAGAATCTTGTGGTGCGGGTTCTGAGCACAATGGCCTCCTGAGATAAGCGGTTTCCTAGGATACGGTTTCCAAGGATACGGTTGCCTTGGTTACTGCATTCTAGAATGCGGTGTGTCGGGATCTAGAATCTTGTGGTTCGCGTTCTGAGCACAATGGCCTCCTGAGATAAGCGGTTTCCTAGTATACGGTTTCCAATGATACGGTTGCCTTGGATACTGCTTTCTAGAATGCGGTGTGTCGGGATCTAGAATCTTGTGGTGCGGGTTCTGAGCACAATGGCCTCCTGAGATAAGCGGTTTCCTAGGATAAGGTTTCCAAGGATACGGTTGCCTTGGTTACTGCATTCTAGAATGCGGTGTGTCGGGATCTAGAATCTTGTGGTGCGGGTTCTGAGAACAATGGCCTCCTGAGATAAGCGGTTTCCTAGGATACGGTTTCCAAGGATACGGTTGCCTTGGTTACTGCATTCTAGAATGCGGTGTGTCGGGATCTAGAATCTTGTGGTGCGGGTTCTGAGCACAACGGCCTCCTGAGATAAGCGGTTTCCTAGGATACGGTTTCCAAGGATACGGTTGCCTTGGTTACTGCATTCTAGAATGCGGTGTGTCGGGATCTAGAATCTTGTGGTGCTGGTTCTGAGCACAACGGCCTCCTGAGATAAGCGGTTTCCTAGGATAAGGTTTCCAAGGATACGGTTGCCTTGGTTACTGCATTCTAGAATGCGGTGTGTCGGGATCTAGAATCTTGTGGTGCGGCTTCTGAGCACAATGGCCTCCTGAGATAAGCGGTTTCCTAGGATACGGTTTCCAAGGATACGGTTGCCTTGGTTACTGCATTCTAGAATGCGGTGTGTCGGGATCTAGAATCTTGTGGTGCGGGTTCTGAGCACAATGGCCTCCTGAGATAAGCGGTTTCCTAGGATACGGTTTCCAAGGATACGGTTGCCTTGGATACTGCATTCTAGAATGACGTGTGTTAGGATCCTGAATCTTGTGGTGCGGGTTCTGAGCACAATGGCCTCCTGAGATAAGCGGTTTCCTAGGATAAGGTTTACAAGGATACGGTTGCCTTGGTTACTGCATTCCAGAATGCGGTGTGTCAGGATCTAGTATCTTGTGGTGCGGGTTCTGAGCACAATGGCCTCCTGAGATAACCGGTTTCCTAGGATACCGTTTCCAAGGATACGGTTGCCTTAGATACTGCATTCTAGAATGCGGTGTGTCAGGATCTAGAATCTTGTGGTGCGGGTTCTGAGCACAATAGCCTCCAGAGTAAGCCGTTTCCTAGGATACGGTTTCCAAGGATACGGTTGCCTTGGTTACTGCATTCTAGAATGCGTTTTGTCAGGATCTAGAATCTTGTGGTGCGGGTTCTGAGCACAACGGCCTCCTGAGATAAGCGGTTTCCTAGGATACGGTTTCCAAGGATACGGTTGCCTTGGTTACTGCATTCTAGAATGCGGTGTGTCGGGATCTAGAATCTTGTGGTGCGGGTTCTGAGCACAATGGCCTCCTGAGATAAGCGGTTTCCTAGATAGGGTTTCCAAGGATACGGTTGCCTTGGTTACTGCATTCTAGAATGCGGTGTGTCGGGATCTAGAATCTTGTGGTGCTGGTTCTGAGCACAATGGCCTCCTGAGATAAGCGGTTTCCTAGGATACGGTTTCCAAGGATACGGTTGCCTTGGTTACTGCATTCTAGAATGCGGTGAGTCAGGATCTAGAACCTTGTGGTGTGGGTTCTGAGCACAATGGCCTCCAGAGTAAGCCGTTTCCTAGGATACGGTTTCCAAGGATACGGTTGCCTTGGTTACTGCATTCTAGAATGCGGTGTGTCGGGATCTAGAATCTTGTGGTGCGGGTTCTGAGCACAATGGCCTCCTGAGATAAGCGGTTTCCTAGGATACGGTTTCCAAGCATACAGTTGCCTTGGTTACTGCATTCTAGAATGCGGTGTGTCGGGATCTAGAATCTTGTGGTGCTGGTTCTGAGCACAATGGCCTCCTGAGATAAGCGGTTTCCTAGGATACGGTTTCCAAGGATACGGTTGCCTTGGTTACTGCATTCTAGAATGCGGTGTGTCGGGATCTTGAATCTTGTGGTGCGGGTTCTGAGCACAAAGGCCTCCTGAGATAAGCGGTTTCCTAGGATACGGTTTCCAAGGATACGGTTGCCTTGGTTACTGCATTCTAGAATGCGGTGTGTCAGGATCTAGAATCTTGTGGTGCGGGTTCTGTGCACAATGGCCTCCTGAGATAAGCGGTTTCCTAGGATACGGTTTCCAAGGATACGGTTGCCTTGGTTACTGCATTCTAGAATGCGGTGTGTCGGGATCTAGAATCTTGTGGTGCGGGTTCTGAGCACAATGGCCTCCTGAGATAAGCGGTTTCCTAGGATACGGTTTCCAAGGATACGGTTGCCTTGGTTACTGCATTCTAGAATGCGGTGTGTCAGGATCTACAATCTTGTGGTGTTGGTTCTGAGCACAATGGCCTCCTGAGATAAGCGGTTTCCTAGGATACGGTTTCCAAGGATACGGTTGCCTTGGTTACTGCATTCTAGAATGCGGTGTGTCGGGATCTAGAATCTTGTGGTGCGGGGTCTGAGGACAATGGCCTCCTGAGATAAGCGGTTTCCTAGGATATGGTTTCCAAGGATACGGTTGCCTTGGTTACTGCATTCTAGAATGCAGTGTGTCGGGATCTAGAATCTTGTGGTGCTGGTTCTGAGCACAATGGCCTCCTGAGATAAGCGGTTTCCTAGGATACGGTTTCCAAGGATACGGTTGCCTTGGTTACTGCATTCTAGAATGCGGTGTGTCGGGATCTAGAATCTTGTGGTGCGGGGACTGAGCACAATGGCCTCCTGAGATAAGCGGTTTCCTAGGATATGGTTTCCAAGGATACGGTTGCCTTGGTTACTGCATTCTAGAATGCAGTGTGTCGGGATCTAGAATCTTGTGGTGCTGGTTCTGAGCACAATGGCCTCCTGAGATAAGCGGTTTCCTAGGATACGGTTTCCAAGGATACGTTTGCCTTGGTTACTGCATTCTAGAATGCGGTGTGTCGGGATCTAGAATCTTGTGGTGCGGGTTCTGAGCACAATGGCCTCCTGAGATAAGCGGTTTCCTAGGATACGGTTTCCAAGGATACGGTTGCCTTGGTTACTGCATTCTAGAATGCGGTGTGTCGGGATCTAGAATCTTGTGGTGCGGGTTCTGAGCACAATGGCCTCCTGAGATAAGCGGTTTCCTAGGATACGGTTTCCAAGGATACGGTTGCCTTGGTTACTGCATTCTAGAATGCGGTGTGTCGGGATCTAGAATCTTGTGGTGCTGGTTCTGAGCACAATGGCCTCCTGAGATAAGCGGTTTCCTAGGATACGGTTTCCAAGGATACGGTTGCCTTGGTTACTGCATTCTAGAATGCGGTGTGTCGGGATCTAGAATCTTGTGGTGCGGGTTCTGAGCACAATGGCCTCCTGAGATAAGCGGTTTCCTAGGATACGGTTTCCAAGGATACGGTTGCCTTGGATACTGCATTCTAGAATGCGGTGTGTCGGGATCTAGAATCTTGTGGTTCGCGTTCTGAGCACAATGGCCTCCTGAGATAAGCGGTTTCCTAGTATACGGTTTCCAAGGATACGGTTGCCTTGGATACTGCATTCTAGAATGCGGTGTGTCGGGATCTAGAATCTTGTGGTGCGGGTTCTGAGCACAATGGCCTCCTGAGATAAGCGGTTTCCTAGGATAAGGTTTCCAAGGATACGGTTGCCTTGGATACGGCATTCTAGAATGCGGTGTGTCGGGATCTAGAATCTTGTGGTGCGGGTTCTGAGCACAATGGCCTCTTGAGATAAGCGGTTTCCAAGGATACGGTTTCCAAGGATACGGTTGCCTTGGTTACTGCATTCTAGAATGCGGTGTGTCGGGATCTAGAATCTTGTGGTGCGGGTTCTGAGCACAACGGCCTCCTGAGATAAGCGGTTTCCTAGGATACGGTTTCCACGGATACGGTTGCCTTGGTTACTGCATTCTAGAATGCGGTGTGTCGGGATCTAGAATCTTGTGGTGCTGGTTCTGAGCACAACGGCCTCCTGAGATAAGCGGTTTCCTAGGATACGGTTTCCAAGGATACGGTTGCCTTGGATACTGCATTCTAGAATGACGTGTGTCAGGATCCTGAATCTTGTGGTGCGGGTTCTGAGCACAGTGGCCTCCTGAGATAAGCGGTTTCCTAGGATAAGGTTTCCAAGGATACGGTTGCCTTGGTTACTGCATTCCAGAATGCGGTGTGTCAGGATCTAGAATCTTGTGGTGCGGGTTCTGAGCAAAATGGCCTCCTGAGATAACCGGTTTCCTAGGATACCGTTTCCAAGGATACGGTTGCCTTAGATACTGCATTCTAGAATGCGGTGTGTCAGGATCTAGAATCTTGTGGTGCCGGTTCTGAGCACAATAGCCTCCAGAGTAACCCGTTGCCTAGGATACGGTTTCCAAGGATACGGTTGCCTTGGTTACTGCATTCTAGAATGCGGTTTGTCAGGATCTAGAATCTTGTGGTGCGGGTTCTGAGCACAACGGCCTCCTGAGATAAGCGGTTTCCTAGGATAAGGTTTCCAAGGATACGGTTGCCTTGGTTACTGCATTCTAGAATGCGGTGTGTCAGGATCTAGAATCTTGTGGTGCGGGTTCTGAGCACAATGTCCTCCTGAGATAAGCAGTTTCCTAGGATACGGTGTCCAAGGATATGGTTGCCTTGGATACTGCATTCTAGAATGCGGTGTGTCAGGATCTAGAATCTTGTGGTTCGCGTTCTGAGCACAATGGCCTCCAGAGATAAGCGGTTTCCTAGGATACGGTTTCCAAGGATACGGTTGCCTTGGATACTGCATTCTAGAATGCGGTGTGTCAGGATCTAGAATCTTGTGGTGCGGGTTCTGAGCACAATGGCCTCCTGAGATAAGCGGTTTCCTAGGATACGGTTTCCAAGGATACGTTTGCCTTGGATACTGCATTCTAGAATGACGTGTGTCAGGATCCTGAATCTTGTGGTGCGGGTTCTGAGCACAGTGGCCTCCTGAGATAAGCGGTTTCCTAGGATAAGGTTTCCAAGGATACGGTTGCCTTGGTTACTGCATTCCAGAATGCGGTGTGTCAGGATCTAGAATCTTGTGGTGCGGGTTCTGAGCAAAATGGCCTCCTGAGATAACCGGTTTCCTAGGATACCGTTTCCAAGGATACGGTTGCCTTAGATACTGCATTCTAGAATGCGGTGTGTCAGGATCTAGAATCTTGTGGTGCCGGTTCTGAGCACAATAGCCTCCAGAGTAAGCCGTTGCCTAGGATACGGTTTCCAAGGATACGGTTGCCTTGGTTACTGCATTCTAGAATGCGGTTTGTCAGGATCTAGAATCTTGTGGTGCGGGTTCTGAGCACAACGGCCTCCTGAGATAAGCGGTTTCCAAGGATAAGGTTTCCAAGGATACGGTTGCCTTGGTTACTGCATTCTAGAATGCGGTGTGTCGGGATCTAGAATCTTGTGGTGCTGGTTCTGAGCACAACGGCCTCCTGAGATAAGCGGTTTCCTAGGATAAGGTTTCCAAGGATACGGTTGCCTTGGTTACTGCATTCTAGAATGCGGTGTGTCGGGATCTAGAATCTTGTGGTGCGGCTTCTGAGCACAATGGCCTCCTGAGATAAGCGGTTTCCTAGGATACGGTTTCCAAGGATACGGTTGCCTTGGTTACTGCATTCTAGAATGCGGTGTGTCGGGATCTAGAATCTTGTGGTGCGGGTTCTGAGCACAATGGCCTCCTGAGATAAGCGGTTTCCTAGGATACGGTTTCCAAGGATACGGTTGCCTTGGATACTGCATTCTAGAATGACGTGTGTTAGGATCCTGAATCTTGTGGTGCGGGTTCTGAGCACAATGGCCTCCTGAGATAAGCGGTTTCCTAGGATAAGGTTTACAAGGATACGGTTGCCTTGGTTACTGCATTCCAGAATGCGGTGTGTCAGGATCTAGAATCTTGTGGTGCGGGTTCTGAGCACAATGGCCTCCTGAGATAACCGGTTTCCTAGGATACCGTTTCCAAGGATACGGTTGCCTTAGATACTGCATTCTAGAATGCGGTGTGTCAGGATCTAGAATCTTGTGGTGCGGGTTCTGAGCACAATAGCCTCCAGAGTAAGCCGTTTCCTAGGATACGGTTTCCAAGGATACGGTTGCCTTGGTTACTGCATTCTAGAATGCGTTTTGTCAGGATCTAGAATCTTGTGGTGCGGGTTCTGAGCACAACGGCCTCCTGAGATAAGCGGTTTCCTAGGATACGGTTTCCAAGGATACGGTTGCCTTGGTTACTGCATTCTAGAATGCGGTGTGTCGGGATCTAGAATCTTGTGGTGCGGGTTCTGAGCAAATGGCCTCCTGAGATAAGCGGTTTCCTAGATAGGGTTTCCAAGGATACGGTTGCCTTGGTTACTGCATTCTAGAATGCGGTGTGTCGGGATCTAGAATCTTGTGGTGCTGGTTCTGAGCACAATGGCCTCCTGAGATAAGCGGTTTCCTAGGATACGGTTTCCAAGGATACGGTTGCCTTGGTTACTGCATTCTAGAATGCGGTGAGTCAGGATCTAGAACCTTGTGGTGTGGGTTCTGAGCACAATGGCCTCCAGAGTAAGCCGTTTCCTAGGATACGGTTTCCAAGGATACGGTTGCCTTGGTTACTGCATTCTAGAATGCGGTGTGTCAGGATGTAGAATCTTGTGGTGCTGGTTCTGAGCACAATGGCCTCCAGAGATAAGCGGTTTCCTAGGATACGGTTTCCAAGGATACGGTTGCCGTGGTTACTGCATTCTAGAATGCGGTGTGTCTGGATCTAGAATCTTGTGGTGCGGGTTCTGAGCACAATGGCCTCCTGAGATAAGCGGTTTCCTAGGATACGGTTTCCAAGGATACGGTTGCCTTGTTTACTGCATTCTAGAATGCGGTGTGTCGGGATCTAGAATCTTGTGGTGCGGGTTCTGAGCACAATGGCCTCCTGAGATAAGCGGTTTCCTAGGATACGGTTTCCAAGCATACAGTTGCCTTGGTTACTGCATTCTAGAATGCGGTGTGTCGGGATCTAGAATCTTGTGGTGCTGGTTCTGAGCACAATGGCCTCCTGAGATAAGCGGTTTCCTAGGATACGGTTTCCAAGGATACGGTTGCCTTGGTTACTGCATTCTAGAATGCGGTGTGTCGGGATCTTGAATCTTGTGGTGCGGGTTCTGAGCACAAAGGCCTCCTGAGATAAGCGGTTTCCTAGGATACGGTTTCCAAGGATACGGTTGCCTTGGTTACTGCATTCTAGAATGCGGTGTGTCAGGATCTAGAATCTTGTGGTGCGGGTTCTGTGCACAATGGCCTCCTGAGATAAGCGGTTTCCTAGGATACGGTTTCCAAGGATACGGTTGCCTTGGTTACTGCATTCTAGAATGCGGTGTGTCGGGATCTAGAATCTTGTGGTGCGGGTTCTGAGCACAATGGCCTCCTGAGATAAGCGGTTTCCTAGGATACGGTTTCCAAGGATACGGTTGCCTTGGTTACTGCATTCTAGAATGCGGTGTGTCAGGATCTACAATCTTGTGGTGTTGGTTCTGAGCACAATGGCCTCCTGAGATAAGCGGTTTCCTAGGATACGGTTTCCAAGGATACGGTTGCCTTGGTTACTGCATTCTAGAATGCGGTGTGTCGGGATCTAGAATCTTGTGGTGCGGGGTCTGAGCACAATGGCCTCCTGAGATAAGCGGTTTCCTAGGATATGGTTTCCAAGGATACGGTTGCCTTGGTTACTGCATTCTAGAATGCAGTGTGTCGGGATCTAGAATCTTGTGGTGCTGGTTCTGAGCACAATGGCCTCCTGAGATAAGCGGTTTCCTAGGATACGGTTTCCAAGGATACGGTTGCCTTGGTTACTGCATTCTAGAATGCGGTGTGTCGGGATCTAGAATCTTGTGGTGCGGGGTCTGAGCACAATGGCCTCCTGAGATAAGCGGTTTCCTAGGATATGGTTTCCAAGGATACGGTTGCCTTGGTTACTGCATTCTAGAATGCAGTGTGTCGGGATCTAGAATCTTGTGGTGCTGGTTCTGAGCACAATGGCCTCCTGAGATAAGCGGTTTCCTAGGATACGGTTTCCAAGGATACGTTTGCCTTGGTTACTGCATTCTAGAATGCGGTGTGTCGGGATCTAGAATCTTGTGGTGCGGGTTCTGAGCACAATGGCCTCCTGAGATAAGCGGTTTCCTAGGATACGGTTTCCAAGGATACGGTTGCCTTGGTTACTGCATTCTAGAATGCGGTGTGTCGGGATCTAGAATCTTGTGGTGCGGGTTCTGAGCACAATGGCCTCCTGAGATAAGCGGTTTCCTAGGATACGGTTTCCATGGATACGGTTGCCTTGGTTACTGCATTCTAGAATGCGGTGTGTCGGGATCTAGAATCTTGTGGTGCTGGTTCTGAGCACAATGGCCTCCTGAGATAAGCGGTTTCCTAGGATACGGCTTCCAAGGATACGGTTGCCTTGGTTACTGCATTCTAGAATGCGGTGTGTCGGGATCTAGAATCTTGTGGTGCGGGTTCTGAGCACAATGGCCTCCTGAGATAAGCGGTTTCCTAGGATACGGTTTCCAAGGATACGGTTGCCTTGGATACTGCATTCTAGAATGCGGTGTGTCGGGATCTAGAATCTTGTGGTTCGCGTTCTGAGCACAATGGCCTCCTGAGATAAGCGGTTTCCTAGTATACGGTTTCCAAGGATACGGTTGCCTTGGATACTGCATTCTAGAATGCGGTGTGTCGGGATCTAGAATCTTGTGGTGCGGGTTCTGAGCACAATGGCCTCCTGAGATAAGCGGTTTCCTAGGATAAGGTTTCCAAGGATACGGTTGCCTTGGATACGGCATTCTAGAATGCGGTGTGTCGGGATCTAGAATCTTGTGGTGCGGGTTCTGAGCACAATGGCCTCTTGAGATAAGCGGTTTCCAAGGATACGGTTTCCAAGGATACGGTTGCCTTGGTTACTGCATTCTAGAATGCGGTGTGTCGGGATCTAGAATCTTGTGGTGCGGGTTCTGAGCACAACGGCCTCCTGAGATAAGCGGTTTCCTAGGATACGGTTTCCACGGATACGGTTGCCTTGGTTACTGCATTCTAGAATGCGGTGTGTCGGGATCTAGAATCTTGTGGTGCTGGTTCTGAGCACAACGGCCTCCTGAGATAAGCGGTTTCCTAGGATACGGTTTCCAAGGATACGGTTGCCTTGGATACTGCATTCTAGAATGACGTGTGTCAGGATCCTGAATCTTGTGGTGCGGGTTCTGAGCACAGTGGCCTCCTGAGATAAGCGGTTTCCTAGGATAAGGTTTCCAAGGATACGGTTGCCTTGGTTACTGCATTCCAGAATGCGGTGTGTCAGGATCTAGAATCTTGTGGTGCGGGTTCTGAGCAAAATGGCCTCCTGAGATAACCGGTTTCCTAGGATACCGTTTCCAAGGATACGGTTGCCTTAGATACTGCATTCTAGAATGCGGTGTGTCAGGATCTAGAATCTTGTGGTGCCGGTTCTGAGCACAATAGCCTCCAGAGTAAGCCGTTGCCTAGGATACGGTTTCCAAGGATACGGTTGCCTTGGTTACTGCATTCTAGAATGCGGTTTGTCAGGATCTAGAATCTTGTGGTGCGGGTTCTGAGCACAACGGCCTCCTGAGATAAGCGGTTTCCTAGGATAAGGTTTCCAAGGATACGGTTGCCTTGGTTACTGCATTCTAGAATGCGGTGTGTCAGGATCTAGAATCTTGTGGTGCGGGTTCTGAGCACAATGTCCTCCTGAGATAAGCAGTTTCCTAGGATACGGTGTCCAAGGATATGGTTGCCTTGGATACTGCATTCTAGAATGCGGTGTGTCAGGATCTAGAATCTTGTGGTTCGCGTTCTGAGCACAATGGCCTCCAGAGATAAGCGGTTTCCTAGGATACGGTTTCCAAGGATACGGTTGCCTTGGATACTGCATTCTAGAATGCGGTGTGTCAGGATCTAGAATCTTGTGGTGCGGGTTCTGAGCACAATGGCCTCCTGAGATAAGCGGTTTCCTAGGATACGGTTTCCAAGGATACGGTTGCCTTGGATACTGCATTCTAGAATGACGTGTGTCAGGATCCTGAATCTTGTGGTGCGGGTTCTGAGCACAGTGGCCTCCTGAGATAAGCGGTTTCCTAGGATAAGGTTTCCAAGGATACGGTTGCCTTGGTTACTGCATTCCAGAATGCGGTGTGTCAGGATCTAGAATCTTGTGGTGCGGGTTCTGAGCAAAATGGCCTCCTGAGATAACCGGTTTCCTAGGATACCGTTTCCAAGGATACGGTTGACTTAGATACTGCATTCTAGAATGCGGTGTGTCAGGATCTAGAATCTTGTGGTGCCGGTTCTGAGCACAATAGCCTCCAGAGTAAGCCGTTGCCTAGGATACGGTTTCCAAGGATACGGTTGCCTTGGTTACTGCATTCTAGAATGCGGTTTGTCAGGATCTAGAATCTTGTGGTGCGGGTTCTGAGCACAACGGCCTCCTGAGATAAGCGGTTTCCAAGGATAAGGTTTCCAAGGATACGGTTGCCTTGGTTACTGCATTCTAGAATGCGGTGTGTCAGGATCTAGAATCTTGTGGTGCGGGTTCTGAGCACAATGTCCTCCTGAGATAAGCGGTTTCCTAGGATACGGTGTCCAAGGATACGGTTGCCTTGGATACTGCATTCTAGAATGCGGTGTGTCAGGATCTAGAATCTTGTGGTTCGCGTTCTGAGCACAATGGCCTCCAGAGATAAGCGGTTTCCTAGGATACGGTTTCCAAGGATACGGTTGCCTTGGATACTGCATTCTAGAATGCGGTGTGTCAGGATCTAGAATCTTGTGGTGCGGGTTCTGAGCACAATGGCCTCCTGAGATAAGCGGTTTCCTAGGATACGGTTTCCAAGGATACGGTTGCCTTGGTTACTGCATTCTAGAATGCGGTGTGTCGGGATCTAGAATCTTGTGGTGCTGGTTCTGAGCACAATGGCCTCCTGAGATAAGCGGTTTCCTAGGATACGGTTTCCAAGGATACGGTTGCCTTGGTTACTGCATTCTAGAATGCGGTGTGTCGGGATCTAGAATCTTGTGGTGCGGGTTCTGAGCACAATGGCCTCCTGAGATAAGCGGTTTCCTAGGATACGATTTCCAAGGATACGGTTGCCTTGGTTACTGCATTCTAGAATGCGGTGTGTCGGGATCTAGAATCTTGTGGTGCGGGTTCTGAGCACAATGGCCTCCTGAGATAAGCGGTTTCCTAGGATACGGTTTCCAAGCATACGGTTGCCTTGGTTACTGCATTCTAGAATGCGGTGTGTCGGGATCTAGAATCTTGTGGTGCTGGTTCTGAGCACAATGGCCTCCTGAGATAAGCGGTTTTAGGATACGGTTTCCAAGGATACGGTTGCCTTGGTTACTGCATTCTAGAATGCGGTGTGTCGGGATCTAGAATCTTGTGGTGCGGGTTCTGAGCACAATGGCCTCCTGAGATAAGCGGTTTCCTAGGATACGGTTTCCAAGCATACGGTTGCCTTGGTTACTGCATTCTAGAATGCGGTGTGTCGGGATCTAGAATCTTGTGGTGCGGGTTCTGAGCACAATGGCCTCCTGAGATAAGCGGTTTCCTAGGATACGGTTTCCAAGGATATGGTTGCCTTGGTTACTGCATTCTAGAATGCGGTGTGTCGGGATCTAGAATCTTGTGGTGCTGGTTCTGAGCACAATGGCCTCCTGAGATAAGCGGTTTCCTAGGATACGGTTTCCAAGGATACGGTTGCCTTGGTTACTGCATTCTAGAATGGGGTGTGTCGGGATCTAGAATCTTGTGGTGCGGGTTCTGAGCACAATGGCCTCCTGAGATAAGCGGTTTCCTAGGATACGGTTTCCAAGGATACGGTTGCCTTGGTTACTGCATTCTAGAATGCGGTGTGTCGGGCTCTAGAATCTTGTGGTGCGGGTTCTGAGCACAATGGGCTCCTGAGATAAGCGGTTTCCTAGGATACGGTTTCCAAGGATACGGTTGCCTTGGTTACTGCATTCTAGAATGCGGTGTGTCGGGATCTAGAATCTTGTGGTGCGGGTTCTGAGCACAATGGCCTCCTGAGATAAGCGGTTTCCTAGGATACGGTTTCCAAGGATACGGTTGCCTTGGTTACTGCATTCTAGAATGCGGTGTGTCGGGATCTAGAATCTTGTGGTGCGGGTTCTGAGCACAATGGCCTCCAGAGATAAGCGGTTTCCTAGGATAAGGTTTCCAAGGATACGGTTGCCTTGGATACTGCATTCTAGAATGCGGTGTGTCGGGATCTAGAATCTTGTGGTGCGGGTTCGGAGCACAATGGCCTCCTGAGATAAGCGGTTTCCTAGGATACGGTTTCCAAGGATACGGTTGCCTTGGTTACTGCATTCTAGAATGCGGTGTGTCGGGATCTAGAATCTTGTGGTGCGGGTTCTGAGCACAACGGCCTCCTGAGATAAGCGGTTTCCTAGGATACGGTTTCCAAGGATACGGTTGCCTTGGTTACTGCATTCTAGAATGCGGTGTGTCAGGATCTAGAATCTTGTGGTGCGGGTTCTGAGCACAATGGCCTCCTGAGATAAGCGGTTTCCTAGGATACGGTTTCCAAGGATACGGTTGCCTTGTATACTGCATTCTAGAATGCGGTGTGTCGGGATCTAGAATCTTGTGGTTCGCGTTCTGAGCACAATGGCCTCCTGAGATAAGCGGTTTCCTAGTATACGGTTTCCAAGGATACGGTTGCCTTGGATACTGCATTCTAGAATGCGGTGTGTCGGGATCTAGAATCTTGTGGTGCGGGTTCTGAGCACAATAGCCTCCTGAGATAAGAGGTTTCCTAGGATAAGGTTTCCAAGGATACGGTTGCCTTGGATACTGCATTCTAGAATGCGGTGTGTCGGGATCTAGAATCTTGTGGTGCGGGTTCTGAGCACAATGGCCTCCTGAGATAAGCGGTTTCCTAGGATACGGTTTCCAAGGATACGGTTGCCTTGGTTACTGCATTCTAGAATGCGGTGTGTCGGGATCTAGAATCTTGTGGTGCGGGTTCTGAGCACAATGGCCTCCTGAGATAAGCGGTTTCCTAGATAGGGTTTCCAAGGATACGGTTGCCTTGGTTACTGCATTCTAGAATGCGGTGTGTCGGGATCTAGAATCTTGTGGTGCTGGTTCTGAGCACAATGGCCTCCTGAGATAAGCGGTTTCCTAGGATACGGTTTCCAAGGATACGGTTGCCTTGGTTACTGCATTCTAGAATGCGGTGAGTCAGGATCTAGAACCTTGTGGTGTGGGTTCTGAGCACAATGGCCTCCAGAGTAAGCCGTTTCCTAGGATACGGTTTCCAAGGATACGGTTGCCTTGGTTACTGCATTCTAGAATGCGGTGTGTCAGGATGTAGAATCTTGTGGTGCTGGTTCTGAGCACAATGGCCTCCTGAGATAAGCGGTTTCCTAGGATACGGTTTCCAAGGATACGGTTGCCTTGGTTACTGCATTCTAGAATGCGGTGTGTCTGGATCTAGAATCTTGTGGTGCGGGTTCTGAGCACAATGGGCTCCTGAGATAAGCGGTTTCCTAGGATACGGTTTCCAAGGATACGGTTGCCTTGGTTACTGCATTCTAGAATGCGGTGTGTCAGGATCTAGAATCTTGTGGTGCGGGTTCTGAGCACAATGGCCTCCTGAGATAAGCGGTTTCCTAGGATACGGTTTCCAAGGATACGGTTGCCTTGTATACTGCATTCTAGAATGCGGTGTGTCGGGATCTAGAATCTTGTGGTTCGCGTTCTGAGCACAATGGCCTCCTGAGATAAGCGGTTTCCTAGTATACGGTTTCCAAGGATACGGTTGCCTTGGATACTGCATTCTAGAATGCGGTGTGTCGGGATCTAGAATCTTGTGGTGCGGGTTCTGAGCACAATAGCCTCCTGAGATAAGAGGTTTCCTAGGATAAGGTTTCCAAGGATACGGTTGCCTTGGATACTGCATTCTAGAATGCGGTGTGTCGGGATCTAGAATCTTGTGGTGCGGGTTCTGAGCACAATGGCCTCCTGAGATAAGCGGTTTCCTAGGATACGGTTTCCAAGGATACGGTTGCCTTGGTTACTGCATTCTAGAATGCGGTGTGTCGGGATCTAGAATCTTGTGGTGCGGGTTCTGAGCACAATGGCCTCCTGAGATAAGCGGTTTCCTAGATAGGGTTTCCAAGGATACGGTTGCCTTGGTTACTGCATTCTAGAATGCGGTGTGTCGGGATCTAGAATCTTGTGGTGCTGGTTCTGAGCACAATGGCCTCCTGAGATAAGCGGTTTCCTAGGATACGGTTTCCAAGGATACGGTTGCCTTGGTTACTGCATTCTAGAATGCGGTGAGTCAGGATCTAGAACCTTGTGGTGTGGGTTCTGAGCACAATGGCCTCCAGAGTAAGCCGTTTCCTAGGATACGGTTTCCAAGGATACGGTTGCCTTGGTTACTGCATTCTAGAATGCGGTGTGTCAGGATGTAGAATCTTGTGGTGCTGGTTCTGAGCACAATGGCCTCCTGAGATAAGCGGTTTCCTAGGATACGGTTTCCAAGGATACGGTTGCCTTGGTTACTGCATTCTAGAATGCGGTGTGTCTGGATCTAGAATCTTGTGGTGCGGGTTCTGAGCACAATGGGCTCCTGAGATAAGCGGTTTCCTAGGATACGGTTTCCAAGGATACGGTTGCCTTGTTTACTACATTCTAGAATGCGGTGTGTCGGGATCTAGAATCTTGTGGTGCGGGTTCTGAGCACAATGGCCTCCTGAGATAAGCGGTTTCCTAGGATACGGTTTCCAAGCATACGGTTGCCTTGGTTACTGCATTCTAGAATGCGGTGTGTCGGGATCTAGAATCTTGTGGTGCGGGTTCTGAGCACAATGGCCCCCTGAGATAAGCGGTTTCCTAGGATACGGTTTCCAAGGATACGGTTGCCTTGGTTACTGCATTCTAGAATGCGGTGTGTCAGGATCTAGAATCTTGTGGTGCGGGTTCTGTGCACAATGGCCTCCTGAGATAAGCGGTTTCCTAGGATACGGTTTCCAAGGATACGGTTGCCTTGGTTACTGCATTCTAGAATGCGGTGTGTCGGGATCTAGAATCTTGTGGTGCGGGTTCTGAGCACAATGGCCTCCTGAGATAAGCGGTTTCCTAGGATACGGTTTCCAAGGATACGGTTGCCTTGGTTACTGCATTCTAGAATGCGGTGTGTCGGGATCTAGAATCTTGTGGTGCGGGTTCTGAGCACAATGGCCTCCTGAGATAAGCGGTTTCCTAGGATACGGTTTCCAAGGATACGGTTGCCTTGGTTACTGCATTCTAGAATGCGGTGTGTCGGGATCTAGAATCTTGTGGTGCGGGTTCTGAGCACAATGGCCTCCTGAGATAAGCGGTTTCCTAGGATACGGTTTCCAAGGATACGGTTGCCTTGGTTACTGCATTCTAGAATGCGGTGTGTCGGGATCTAGAATCTTGTGGTGCGGGTTCTGAGCACAATGGCCTCCTGAGATAAGCGGTTTCCTAGGATAAGGTTTCCAAGGATACGGTTGCCTTGGATACTGCATTCTAGAATGCGGTGTGTCGGGATCTAGAATCTTGTGGTGCGGGTTCTGAGCACAATGGCCTCCTGAGATAAGCGGTTTCCTAGGATACGGTTTCCAAGGATACGGTTGCCTTGGTTACTGCATTCTAGAATGCGGTGTGTCGGGATCTAGAATCTTGTGGTGCGGGTTCTGAGCACAACGGCCTCCTGAGATAAGCGGTTTCCTAGGATACGGTTTCCAAGGATACGGTTGCCTTGGTTACTGCATTCTAGAATGCGGTGTGTCAGGATCTAGAATCTTGTGGTGCGGGTTCTGAGCACAATGGCCTCCTGAGATAAGCGGTTTCCTAGGATACGGTTTCCAAGGATACGGTTGCCTTGGATACTGCATTCTAGAATGCGGTGTGTCGGGATCTAGAATCTTGTGGTTCGCGTTCTGAGCACAATGGCCTCCTGAGATAAGCGGTTTCCTAGTATACGGTTTCCAAGGATACGGTTGCCTTGGATACTGCATTCTAGAATGCGGTGTGTCTGGATCTAGAATCTTGTGGTGCGGGTTCTGAGCACAATAGCCTCCTGAGATAAGAGGTTTCCTAGGATAAGGTTTCCAAGGATACGGTTGCCTTGGATACTGCATTCTAGAATGCGGTGTGTCGGGATCTAGAATCTTGTGGTGCGGGTTCTGAGCACAATGGCCTCCTGAGATACGCGGTTTCCTAGGATACGGTTTCCAAGGATACGGTTGCCTTGGTTACTGCATTCTAGAATGCGGTGTGTCGGGATCTAGAATCTTGTGGTGCGGGTTCTGAGCACAATGGCCTCCTGAGATAAGCGGTTTCCTAGATAGGGTTTCCAAGGATACGGTTGCCTTGGTTACTGCATTCTAGAATGCGGTGTGTCGGGATCTAGAATTTTGTGGTGCTGGTTCTGAGCACAATGGCCTCCTGAGATAAGCGGTTTCCTAGGATACGGTTTCCAAGGATACGGTTGCCTTGGTTACTGCATTCTAGAATGCGGTGAGTCAGGATCTAGAACCTTGTGGTGTGGGTTCTGAGCACAATGGCCTCCAGAGTAAGCCGTTTCCTAGGATACGGTTTCCAAGGATACGGTTGCCTTGGTTACTGCATTCTAGAATGCGGTGTGTCAGGATGTAGAATCTTGTGGTGCTGGTTCTGAGCACAATGGCCTCCTGAGATAAGCGGTTTCCTAGGATACGGTTTCCAAGGATACGGTTGCCTTGGTTACTGCATTCTAGAATGCGGTGTGTCTGGATCTAGAATCTTGTGGTGCGGGTTCTGAGCACAATGGCCTCCTGAGATAAGCGGTTTCCTAGGATAAGGTTTCCAAGGATACGGTTGCCTTGGATACTGCATTCTAGAATGCGGTGTGTCGGGATCTAGAATCTTGTGGTGCGGGTTCTGAGCACAATGGCCTCCTGAGATAAGCGGTTTCCTAGGATACGGTTTCCAAGGATAGGGTTGCCTTGGTTACTGCATTCTAGAATGCGGTGTTTCGGGATCTAGAATCTTGTGGTGCGGGTTCTGAGCACAACGGCCTCCTGAGATAAGCGGTTTCCTAGGATACGGTTTCCAAGGATACGGTTGCCTTGGTTACTGCATTCTAGAATGCGGTGTGTCAGGATCTAGAATCTTGTGGTGCGGGTTCTGAGCACAATGGCCTCCCGAGATAAGCGGTTTCCTAGGATACGGTTTCCAAGGATACGGTTGCCTTGGATACTGCATTCTAGAATGCGGTGTGTCGGGATCTAGAATCTTGTGGTTCGCGTTCTGAGCACAATGGCCTCCTGAGATAAGCGGTTTCCTAGTATACGGTTTCCAAGGATACGGTTGCCTTGGGTACTGCATTCTAGAATGCGGTGTGTCGGGATCTAGAATCTTGTGGTGCGGGTTCTGAGCACAATAGCCTCCTGAGATAAGAGGTTTCCTAGGATAAGGTTTCCAAGGATACGGTTGCCTTGGATACTGCATTCTAGAATGCGGTGTGTCGGGATCTAGAATCTTGTGGTGCGGGTTCTGAGCACAATGGCCTCCTGAGATAAGCGGTTTCCTAGGATACGGTTTCCAAGGATACGGTTGCCTTGGTTACTGCATTCTAGAATGCGGTGTGTCGGGATCTAGAATCTTGTGGTGCGGGTTCTGAGCACAATGGCCTCCTGAGATAAGCGGTTTCCTAGATAGGGTTTCCAAGGATACGGTTGCCTTGGTTACTGCATTCTAGAATGCGGTGTGTCGGGATCTAGAATCTTGTGGTGCTGGTTCTGAGCACAATGGCCTCCTGAGATAAGCGGTTTCCTAGGATACGGTTTCCAAGGATACGGTTGCCTTGGTTACTGCATTCTAGAATGCGGTGAGTCAGGATCTAGAACCTTGTGGTGTGGGTTCTGAGCACAATGGCCTCCAGAGTAAGCCGTTTCCTAGGATACGGTTTCCAAGGATACGGTTGCCTTGGTTACTGCATTCTAGAATGCGGTGTGTCAGGATGTAGAATCTTGTGGTGCTGGTTCTGAGCACAATGGCCTCCTGAGATAAGCGGTTTCCTAGGATACGGTTTCCAAGGATACGGTTGCCTTGGTTACTGCATTCTAGAATGCGGTGTGTCTGGATCTAGAATCTTGTGGTGCGGGTTCTGAGCACAATGGCCTCCTGAGATAAGCGGTTTCCTAGGATACGGTTTCCAAGGATACGGTTGCCTTGTTTACTACATTCTAGAATGCGGTGTGTCGGGATCTAGAATCTTGTGGTGCGGGTTCTGAGCACAATGGCCTCCTGAGATAAGCGGTTTCCTAGGATACGGTTTCCAAGCATACGGTTGCCTTGGTTACTGCATTCTAGAATGCGGTGTGTCGGGATCTAGAATCTTGTGGTGCGGGTTCTGAGCACAATGGCCCCCTGAGATAAGCGGTTTCCTAGGATACGGTTTCCAAGGATACGGTTGCCTTGGTTACTGCATTCTAGAATGCGGTGTGTCAGGATCTAGAATCTTGTGGTGCGGGTTCTGTGCACAATGGCCTCCTGAGATAAGCGGTTTCCTAGGATACGGTTTCCAAGGATACGGTTGCCTTGGTTACTGCATTCTAGAATGCGGTGTGTCGGGATCTAGAATCTTGTGGTGCGGGTTCTGAGCACAATGGCCTCCTGAGATAAGCGGTTTCCTAGGATACGGTTTCCAAGGATACGGTTGCCTTGGTTACTGCATTCTAGAATGCGGTGTGTCGGGATCTAGAATCTTGTGGTGCGGGTTCTGAGCACAATGGCCTCCTGAGATAAGCGGTTTCCTAGGATACGGTTTCCAAGGATACGGTTGCCTTGGTTACTGCATTCTAGAATGCGGTGTGTCGGGATCTAGAATCTTGTGGTGCGGGTTCTGAGCACAATGGCCTCCTGAGATAAGCGGTTTCCTAGGATACGGTTTCCAAGGATACGGTTGCCTTGGTTACTGCATTCTAGAATGCAGTGTGTCGGGATCTAGAATCTTGTGGTGCTGGTTCTGAGCACAATGGCCTCCTGAGATAAGCGGTTTCCTAGGATACGGTTTCCAAGGATACGGTTGCCTTGGTTACTGCATTCTAGAATGCGGTGTGTCGGGATCTAGAATCTTGTGGTGCTGGTTCTGAGCACAATGGCCTCCTGAGATAAGCGGTTTCCTAGGATACGGTTTCCAAGGATACGGTTGCCTTGGTTACTGCATTCTAGAATGCGGTGTGTCGGGCTCTAGAATCTTGTGGTGCGGGTTCTGAGCACAATGGCCTCCTGAGATAAGCGGTTTCCTAGGATACGGTTTCCAAGGATACGGTTGCCTTGGTTACTGCATTCTAGAATGCGGTGTGTCGGGATCTAGAATCTTGTGGTGCTGGTTCTGAGCACAATGGCCTCCTGAGATAAGCGGTCTCCTAGATTACGGTTTCCAAGGATACGGTTGCCTTGGTTACTGCATTCTAGAATGCGGTGTGTCGGGATCTAGAATCTTGTGGTGCGGGTTCTGAGCACAATGGCCTCCTGAGATAAGCGGTTTCCTAGGATACGGTTTCCAAGGATACGGTTGCCTTGGATACTGCATTCTAGAATGCGGTGTGTCGGGATCTAGAATCTTGTGGTGCGGGTTCTGAGCACAATGGCCTCCTGAGATAAGCGGTTTCCTAGGATAAGGTTTCCAAGGATACGGTTGCCTTGGATACTGCATTCTAGAATGCGGTGTGTCGGGATCTAGAATCTTGTGGTGCGGGTTCTGAGCACAATGGCCTCCTGAGATAAGCGGTTTCCTAGGATAAGGTTTCCAAGGATACGGTTGCCTTGGTTACTGCATTCTAGAATGCGGTGTGTCGGGATCTAGAATCTTGTGGTGCGGGTTCTGAGCACAATGGCCTCCTGAGATAAGCGGTTTCCTAGTATACGGTTTCCAAGGATACGGTTGCCTTGGATACTGCATTCTAGAATGCGGTGTGTCGGGATCTAGAATCTTGTGGTGCGGGTTCTGAGCACAATGGCCTCCTGAGATAAGCGGTTTCCTAGGATAAGGTTTCCAAGGATACGGTTGCCTTGGATACTGCATTCTAGAATGCGGTGTGTCGGGATCTAGAATCTTGTGGTGCGGGTTCTGAGCACAATGGCCTCCTGAGATAAGCGGTTTCCTAGGATACGGTTTCCAAGGATACGGTTGCCTTGGTTACTGCATTCTAGAATGCGGTGTGTCGGGATCTAGAATCTTGTGGTGCGGGTTCTGAGCACAATGGCCTCCTGAGATAAGCGGTTTCCTAGGATACGGTTTCCAAGGATACGGTTGCCTTGGTTACTGCATTCTAGAATGCAGTGTGTCGGGATCTAGAATCTTGTGGTGCTGGTTCTGAGCACAATGGCCTCCTGAGATAAGCGGTTTCCTAGGATACGGTTTCCAAGGATACGGTTGCCTTGGTTACTGCATTCTAGAATGCGGTGTGTCGGGATCTAGAATCTTGTGGTGCGGGTTCTGAGCACAATGGCCTCTTGAGATAAGCGGTTTCCAAGGATACGGTTTCCAAGGATACGGTTGCCTTGGTTACTGCATTCTAGAATGCGGTGTGTCGGGATCTAGAATCTTGTGGTGCGGGTTCTGAGCACAACGGCCTCCTGAGATAAGCGGTTTCCTAGGATACGGTTTCCACGGATACGGTTGCCTTGGTTACTGCATTCTAGAATGCGGTGTGTCGGGATCTAGAATCTTGTGGTGCTGGTTCTGAGCACAACGGCCTCCTGAGATAAGCGGTTTCCTAGGATACGGTTTCCAAGGATACGGTTGCCTTGGATACTGCATTCTAGAATGACGTGTGTCAGGATCCTGAATCTTGTGGTGCGGGTTCTGAGCACAGTGGCCTCCTGAGATAAGCGGTTTCCTAGGATAAGGTTTCCAAGGATACGGTTGCCTTGGTTACTGCATTCCAGAATGCGGTGTGTCAGGATCTAGAATCTTGTGGTGCGGGTTCTGAGCAAAATGGCCTCCTGAGATAACCGGTTTCCTAGGATACCGTTTCCAAGGATACGGTTGCCTTAGATACTGCATTCTAGAATGCGGTGTGTCAGGATCTAGAATCTTGTGGTGCCGGTTCTGAGCACAATAGCCTCCAGAGTAAGCCGTTGCCTAGGATACGGTTTCCAAGGATACGGTTGCCTTGGTTACTGCATTCTAGAATGCGGTTTGTCAGGATCTAGAATCTTGTGGTGCGGGTTCTGAGCACAACGGCCTCCTGAGATAAGCGGTTTCCTAGGATAAGGTTTCCAAGGATACGGTTGCCTTGGTTACTGCATTCTAGAATGCGGTGTGTCAGGATCTAGAATCTTGTGGTGCGGGTTCTGAGCACAATGTCCTCCTGAGATAAGCAGTTTCCTAGGATACGGTGTCCAAGGATATGGTTGCCTTGGATACTGCATTCTAGAATGCGGTGTGTCAGGATCTAGAATCTTGTGGTTCGCGTTCTGAGCACAATGGCCTCCAGAGATAAGCGGTTTCCTAGGATACGGTTTCCAAGGATACGGTTGCCTTGGATACTGCATTCTAGAATGCGGTGTGTCAGGATCTAGAATCTTGTGGTGCGGGTTCTGAGCACAATGGCCTCCTGAGATAAGCGGTTTCCTAGGATACGGTTTCCAAGGATACGGTTGCCTTGGATACTGCATTCTAGAATGACGTGTGTCAGGATCCTGAATCTTGTGGTGCGGGTTCTGAGCACAGTGGCCTCCTGAGATAAGCGGTTTCCTAGGATAAGGTTTCCAAGGATACGGTTGCCTTGGTTACTGCATTCCAGAATGCGGTGTGTCAGGATCTAGAATCTTGTGGTGCGGGTTCTGAGCAAAATGGCCTCCTGAGATAACCGGTTTCCTAGGATACCGTTTCCAAGGATACGGTTGACTTAGATACTGCATTCTAGAATGCGGTGTGTCAGGATCTAGAATCTTGTGGTGCCGGTTCTGAGCACAATAGCCTCCAGAGTAAGCCGTTGCCGAGGATACGGTTTCCAAGGATACGGTTGCCTTGGTTACTGCATTCTAGAATGCGGTTTGTCAGGATCTAGAATCTTGTGGTGCGGGTTCTGAGCACAACGGCCTCCTGAGATAAGCGGTTTCCAAGGATAAGGTTTCCAAGGATACGGTTGCCTTGGTTACTGCATTCTAGAATGCGGTGTGTCAGGATCTAGAATCTTGTGGTGCGGGTTCTGAGCACAATGTCCTCCTGAGATAAGCGGTTTCCTAGGATACGGTGTCCAAGGATACGGTTGCCTTGGATACTGCATTCTAGAATGCGGTGTGTCAGGATCTAGAATCTTGTGGTTCGCGTTCTGAGCACAATGGCCTCCAGAGATAAGCGGTTTCCTAGGATACGGTTTCCAAGGATACGGTTGCCTTGGATACTGCATTCTAGAATGCGGTGTGTCAGGATCTAGAATCTTGTGGTGCGGGTTCTGAGCACAATGGCCTCCTGAGATAAGCGGTTTCCTAGGATACGGTTTCCAAGGATACGGTTGCCTTGGTTACTGCATTCTAGAATGCGGTGTGTCGGGATCTAGAATCTTGTGGTGCTGGTTCTGAGCACAATGGCCTCCTGAGATAAGCGGTTTCCTAGGATACGGTTTCCAAGGATACGGTTGCCTTGGTTACTGCATTCTAGAATGCGGTGTGTCGGGATCTAGAATCTTGTGGTGCGGGTTCTGAGCACAATGGCCTCCTGAGATAAGCGGTTTCCTAGGATACGATTTCCAAGGATACGGTTGCCTTGGTTACTGCATTCTAGAATGCGGTGTGTCGGGATCTAGAATCTTGTGGTGCGGGTTCTGAGCACAATGGCCTCCTGAGATAAGCGGTTTCCTAGGATACGGTTTCCAAGCATACGGTTGCCTTGGTTACTGCATTCTAGAATGCGGTGTGTCGGGATCTAGAATCTTGTGGTGCTGGTTCTGAGCACAATGGCCTCCTGAGATAAGCGGTTTTAGGATACGGTTTCCAAGGATACGGTTGCCTTGGTTACTGCATTCTAGAATGCGGTGTGTCGGGATCTAGAATCTTGTGGTGCGGGTTCTGAGCACAATGGCCTCCTGAGATAAGCGGTTTCCTAGGATACGGTTTCCAAGCATACGGTTGCCTTGGTTACTGCATTCTAGAATGCGGTGTGTCGGGATCTAGAATCTTGTGGTGCGGGTTCTGAGCACAATGGCCTCCTGAGATAAGCGGTTTCCTAGGATACGGTTTCCAAGGATATGGTTGCCTTGGTTACTGCATTCTAGAATGCGGTGTGTCGGGATCTAGAATCTTGTGGTGCTGGTTCTGAGCACAATGGCCTCCTGAGATAAGCGGTTTCCTAGGATACGGTTTCCAAGGATACGGTTGCCTTGGTTACTGCATTCTAGAATGGGGTGTGTCGGGATCTAGAATCTTGTGGTGCGGGTTCTGAGCACAATGGCCTCCTGAGATAAGCGGTTTCCTAGGATACGGTTTCCAAGGATACGGTTGCCTTGGTTACTGCATTCTAGAATGCGGTGTGTCGGGCTCTAGAATCTTGTGGTGCGGGTTCTGAGCACAATGGGCTCCTGAGATAAGCGGTTTCCTAGGATACGGTTTCCAAGGATACGGTTGCCTTGGTTACTGCATTCTAGAATGCGGTGTGTCGGGATCTAGAATCTTGTGGTGCGGGTTCTGAGCACAATGGCCTCCTGAGATAAGCGGTTTCCTAGGATACGGTTTCCAAGGATACGGTTGCCTTGGTTACTGCATTCTAGAATGCGGTGTGTCGGGATCTAGAATCTTGTGGTGCGGGTTCTGAGCACAATGGCCTCCAGAGATAAGCGGTTTCCTAGGATAAGGTTTCCAAGGATACGGTTGCCTTGGATACTGCATTCTAGAATGCGGTGTGTCGGGATCTAGAATCTTGTGGTGCGGGTTCGGAGCACAATGGCCTCCTGAGATAAGCGGTTTCCTAGGATACGGTTTCCAAGGATACGGTTGCCTTGGTTACTGCATTCTAGAATGCGGTGTGTCGGGATCTAGAATCTTGTGGTGCGGGTTCTGAGCACAACGGCCTCCTGAGATAAGCGGTTTCCTAGGATACGGTTTCCAAGGATACGGTTGCCTTGGTTACTGCATTCTAGAATGCGGTGTGTCAGGATCTAGAATCTTGTGGTGCGGGTTCTGAGCACAATGGCCTCCTGAGATAAGCGGTTTCCTAGGATACGGTTTCCAAGGATACGGTTGCCTTGTATACTGCATTCTAGAATGCGGTGTGTCGGGATCTAGAATCTTGTGGTTCGCGTTCTGAGCACAATGGCCTCCTGAGATAAGCGGTTTCCTAGTATACGGTTTCCAAGGATACGGTTGCCTTGGATACTGCATTCTAGAATGCGGTGTGTCGGGATCTAGAATCTTGTGGTGCGGGTTCTGAGCACAATAGCCTCCTGAGATAAGAGGTTTCCTAGGATAAGGTTTCCAAGGATACGGTTGCCTTGGATACTGCATTCTAGAATGCGGTGTGTCGGGATCTAGAATCTTGTGGTGCGGGTTCTGAGCACAATGGCCTCCTGAGATAAGCGGTTTCCTAGGATACGGTTTCCAAGGATACGGTTGCCTTGGTTACTGCATTCTAGAATGCGGTGTGTCGGGATCTAGAATCTTGTGGTGCGGGTTCTGAGCACAATGGCCTCCTGAGATAAGCGGTTTCCTAGATAGGGTTTCCAAGGATACGGTTGCCTTGGTTACTGCATTCTAGAATGCGGTGTGTCGGGATCTAGAATCTTGTGGTGCTGGTTCTGAGCACAATGGCCTCCTGAGATAAGCGGTTTCCTAGGATACGGTTTCCAAGGATACGGTTGCCTTGGTTACTGCATTCTAGAATGCGGTGAGTCAGGATCTAGAACCTTGCGGTGTGGGTTCTGAGCACAATGGCCTCCAGAGTAAGCCGTTTCCTAGGATACGGTTTCCAAGGATACGGTTGCCTTGGTTACTGCATTCTAGAATGCGGTGTGTCAGGATGTAGAATCTTGTGGTGCTGGTTCTGAGCACAATGGCCTCCTGAGATAAGCGGTTTCCTAGGATACGGTTTCCAAGGATACGGTTGCCTTGGTTACTGCATTCTAGAATGCGGTGTGTCTGGATCTAGAATCTTGTGGTGCGGGTTCTGAGCACAATGGGCTCCTGAGATAAGCGGTTTCCTAGGATACGGTTTCCAAGGATACGGTTGCCTTGGTTACTGCATTCTAGAATGCGGTGTGTCAGGATCTAGAATCTTGTGGTGCGGGTTCTGAGCACAATGGCCTCCTGAGATAAGCGGTTTCCTAGGATACGGTTTCCAAGGATACGGTTGCCTTGTATACTGCATTCTAGAATGCGGTGTGTCGGGATCTAGAATATTGTGGTTCGCGTTCTGAGCACAATGGCCTCCTGAGATAAGCGGTTTCCTAGTATACGGTTTCCAAGGATACGGTTGCCTTGGATACTGCATTCTAGAATGCGGTGTGTCGGGATCTAGAATCTTGTGGTGCGGGTTCTGAGCACAATAGCCTCCTGAGATAAGAGGTTTCCTAGGATAAGGTTTCCAAGGATACGGTTGCCTTGGATACTGCATTCTAGAATGCGGTGTGTCGGGATCTAGAATCTTGTGGTGCGGGTTCTGAGCACAATGGCCTCCTGAGATAAGCGGTTTCCTAGGATACGGTTTCCAAGGATACGGTTGCCTTGGTTACTGCATTCTAGAATGCGGTGTGTCGGGATCTAGAATCTTGTGGTGCGGGTTCTGAGCACAATGGCCTCCTGAGATAAGCGGTTTCCTAGATAGGGTTTCCAAGGATACGGTTGCCTTGGTTACTGCATTCTAGAATGCGGTGTGTCGGGATCTAGAATCTTGTGGTGCTGGTTCTGAGCACAATGGCCTCCTGAGATAAGCGGTTTCCTAGGATACGGTTTCCAAGGATACGGTTGCCTTGGTTACTGCATTCTAGAATGCGGTGAGTCAGGATCTAGAACCTTGTGGTGTGGGTTCTGAGCACAATGGCCTCCAGAGTAAGCCGTTTCCTAGGATACGGTTTCCAAGGATACGGTTGCCTTGGTTACTGCATTCTAGAATGCGGTGTGTCAGGATGTAGAATCTTGTGGTGCTGGTTCTGAGCACAATGGCCTCCTGAGATAAGCGGTTTCCTAGGATACGGTTTCCAAGGATACGGTTGCCTTGGTTACTGCATTCTAGAATGCGGTGTGTCTGGATCTAGAATCTTGTGGTGCGGGTTCTGAGCACAATGGGCTCCTGAGATAAGCGGTTTCCTAGGATACGGTTTCCAAGGATACGGTTGCCTTGTTTACTACATTCTAGAATGCGGTGTGTCGGGATCTAGAATCTTGTGGTGCGGGTTCTGAGCACAATGGCCTCCTGAGATAAGCGGTTTCCTAGGATACGGTTTCCAAGCATACGGTTGCCTTGGTTACTGCATTCTAGAATGCGGTGTGTCGGGATCTAGAATCTTGTGGTGCGGGTTCTGAGCACAATGGCCCCCTGAGATAAGCGGTTTCCTAGGATACGGTTTCCAAGGATACGGTTGCCTTGGTTACTGCATTCTAGAATGCGGTGTGTCAGGATCTAGAATCTTGTGGTGCGGGTTCTGTGCACAATGGCCTCCTGAGATAAGCGGTTTCCTAGGATACGGTTTCCAAGGATACGGTTGCCTTGGTTACTGCATTCTAGAATGCGGTGTGTCGGGATCTAGAATCTTGTGGTGCGGGTTCTGAGCACAATGGCCTCCTGAGATAAGCGGTTTCCTAGGATACGGTTTCCAAGGATACGGTTGCCTTGGTTACTGCATTCTAGAATGCGGTGTGTCGGGATCTAGAATCTTGTGGTGCGGGTTCTGAGCACAATGGCCTCCTGAGATAAGCGGTTTCCTAGGATACGGTTTCCAAGGATACGGTTGCCTTGGTTACTGCATTCTAGAATGCGGTGTGTCGGGATCTAGAATCTTGTGGTGCGGGTTCTGAGCACAATGGCCTCCTGAGATAAGCGGTTTCCTAGGATACGGTTTCCAAGGATACGGTTGCCTTGGTTACTGCATTCTAGAATGCGGTGTGTCGGGATCTAGAATCTTGTGGTGCGGGTTCTGAGCACAATGGCCTCCTGAGATAAGCGGTTTCCTAGGATAAGGTTTCCAAGGATACGGTTGCCTTGGATACTGCATTCTAGAATGCGGTGTGTCGGGATCTAGAATCTTGTGGTGCGGGTTCTGAGCACAATGGCCTCCTGAGATAAGCGGTTTCCTAGGATACGGTTTCCAAGGATACGGTTGCCTTGGTTACTGCATTCTAGAATGCGGTGTGTCGGGATCTAGAATCTTGTGGTGCGGGTTCTGAGCACAACGGCCTCCTGAGATAAGCGGTTTCCTAGGATACGGTTTCCAAGGATACGGTTGCCTTGGTTACTGCATTCTAGAATGCGGTGTGTCAGGATCTAGAATCTTGTGGTGCGGGTTCTGAGCACAATGGCCTCCTGAGATAAGCGGTTTCCTAGGATACGGTTTCCAAGGATACGGTTGCCTTGGATACTGCATTCTAGAATGCGGTGTGTCGGGATCTAGAATCTTGTGGTTCGCGTTCTGAGCACAATGGCCTCCTGAGATAAGCGGTTTCCTAGTATACGGTTTCCAAGGATACGGTTGCCTTGGATACTGCATTCTAGAATGCGGTGTGTCTGGATCTAGAATCTTGTGGTGCGGGTTCTGAGCACAATAGCCTCCTGAGATAAGAGGTTTCCTAGGATAAGGTTTCCAAGGATACGGTTGCCTTGGATACTGCATTCTAGAATGCGGTGTGTCGGGATCTAGAATCTTGTGGTGCGGGTTCTGAGCACAATGGCCTCCTGAGATACGCGGTTTCCTAGGATACGGTTTCCAAGGATACGGTTGCCTTGGTTACTGCATTCTAGAATGCGGTGTGTCGGGATCTAGAATCTTGTGGTGCGGGTTCTGAGCACAATGGCCTCCTGAGATAAGCGGTTTCCTAGATAGGGTTTCCAAGGATACGGTTGCCTTGGTTACTGCATTCTAGAATGCGGTGTGTCGGGATCTAGAATTTTGTGGTGCTGGTTCTGAGCACAATGGCCTCCTGAGATAAGCGGTTTCCTAGGATACGGTTTCCAAGGATACGGTTGCCTTGGTTACTGCATTCTAGAATGCGGTGAGTCAGGATCTAGAACCTTGTGGTGTGGGTTCTGAGCACAATGGCCTCCAGAGTAAGCCGTTTCCTAGGATACGGTTTCCAAGGATACGGTTGCCTTGGTTACTGCATTCTAGAATGCGGTGTGTCAGGATGTAGAATCTTGTGGTGCTGGTTCTGAGCACAATGGCCTCCTGAGATAAGCGGTTTCCTAGGATACGGTTTCCAAGGATACGGTTGCCTTGGTTACTGCATTCTAGAATGCGGTGTGTCTGGATCTAGAATCTTGTGGTGCGGGTTCTGAGCACAATGGCCTCCTGAGATAAGCGGTTTCCTAGGATAAGGTTTCCAAGGATACGGTTGCCTTGGATACTGCATTCTAGAATGCGGTGTGTCGGGATCTAGAATCTTGTGGTGCGGGTTCTGAGCACAATGGCCTCCTGAGATAAGCGGTTTCCTAGGATACGGTTTCCAAGGATAGGGTTGCCTTGGTTACTGCATTCTAGAATGCGGTGTTTCGGGATCTAGAATCTTGTGGTGCGGGTTCTGAGCACAACGGCCTCCTGAGATAAGCGGTTTCCTAGGATACGGTTTCCAAGGATACGGTTGCCTTGGTTACTGCATTCTAGAATGCGGTGTGTCAGGATCTAGAATCTTGTGGTGCGGGTTCTGAGCACAATGGCCTCCCGAGATAAGCGGTTTCCTAGGATACGGTTTCCAAGGATACGGTTGCCTTGGATACTGCATTCTAGAATGCGGTGTGTCGGGATCTAGAATCTTGTGGTTCGCGTTCTGAGCACAATGGCCTCCTGAGATAAGCGGTTTCCTAGTATACGGTTTCCAAGGATACGGTTGCCTTGGGTACTGCATTCTAGAATGCGGTGTGTCGGGATCTAGAATCTTGTGGTGCGGGTTCTGAGCACAATAGCCTCCTGAGATAAGAGGTTTCCTAGGATAAGGTTTCCAAGGATACGGTTGCCTTGGATACTGCATTCTAGAATGCGGTGTGTCGGGATCTAGAATCTTGTGGTGCGGGTTCTGAGCACAATGGCCTCCTGAGATAAGCGGTTTCCTAGGATACGGTTTCCAAGGATACGGTTGCCTTGGTTACTGCATTCTAGAATGCGGTGTGTCGGGATCTAGAATCTTGTGGTGCGGGTTCTGAGCACAATGGCCTCCTGAGATAAGCGGTTTCCTAGATAGGGTTTCCAAGGATACGGTTGCCTTGGTTACTGCATTCTAGAATGCGGTGTGTCGGGATCTAGAATCTTGTGGTGCTGGTTCTGAGCACAATGGCCTCCTGAGATAAGCGGTTTCCTAGGATACGGTTTCCAAGGATACGGTTGCCTTGGTTACTGCATTCTAGAATGCGGTGAGTCAGGATCTAGAACCTTGTGGTGTGGGTTCTGAGCACAATGGCCTCCAGAGTAAGCCGTTTCCTAGGATACGGTTTCCAAGGATACGGTTGCCTTGGTTACTGCATTCTAGAATGCGGTGTGTCAGGATGTAGAATCTTGTGGTGCTGGTTCTGAGCACAATGGCCTCCTGAGATAAGCGGTTTCCTAGGATACGGTTTCCAAGGATACGGTTGCCTTGGTTACTGCATTCTAGAATGCGGTGTGTCTGGATCTAGAATCTTGTGGTGCGGGTTCTGAGCACAATGGCCTCCTGAGATAAGCGGTTTCCTAGGATACGGTTTCCAAGGATACGGTTGCCTTGTTTACTACATTCTAGAATGCGGTGTGTCGGGATCTAGAATCTTGTGGTGCGGGTTCTGAGCACAATGGCCTCCTGAGATAAGCGGTTTCCTAGGATACGGTTTCCAAGCATACGGTTGCCTTGGTTACTGCATTCTAGAATGCGGTGTGTCGGGATCTAGAATCTTGTGGTGCGGGTTCTGAGCACAATGGCCCCCTGAGATAAGCGGTTTCCTAGGATACGGTTTCCAAGGATACGGTTGCCTTGGTTACTGCATTCTAGAATGCGGTGTGTCAGGATCTAGAATCTTGTGGTGCGGGTTCTGTGCACAATGGCCTCCTGAGATAAGCGGTTTCCTAGGATACGGTTTCCAAGGATACGGTTGCCTTGGTTACTGCATTCTAGAATGCGGTGTGTCGGGATCTAGAATCTTGTGGTGCGGGTTCTGAGCACAATGGCCTCCTGAGATAAGCGGTTTCCTAGGATACGGTTTCCAAGGATACGGTTGCCTTGGTTACTGCATTCTAGAATGCGGTGTGTCGGGATCTAGAATCTTGTGGTGCGGGTTCTGAGCACAATGGCCTCCTGAGATAAGCGGTTTCCTAGGATACGGTTTCCAAGGATACGGTTGCCTTGGTTACTGCATTCTAGAATGCGGTGTGTCGGGATCTAGAATCTTGTGGTGCGGGTTCTGAGCACAATGGCCTCCTGAGATAAGCGGTTTCCTAGGATACGGTTTCCAAGGATACGGTTGCCTTGGTTACTGCATTCTAGAATGCAGTGTGTCGGGATCTAGAATCTTGTGGTGCTGGTTCTGAGCACAATGGCCTCCTGAGATAAGCGGTTTCCTAGGATACGGTTTCCAAGGATACGGTTGCCTTGGTTACTGCATTCTAGAATGCGGTGTGTCGGGATCTAGAATCTTGTGGTGCTGGTTCTGAGCACAATGGCCTCCTGAGATAAGCGGTTTCCTAGGATACGGTTTCCAAGGATACGGTTGCCTTGGTTACTGCATTCTAGAATGCGGTGTGTCGGGCTCTAGAATCTTGTGGTGCGGGTTCTGAGCACAATGGCCTCCTGAGATAAGCGGTTTCCTAGGATACGGTTTCCAAGGATACGGTTGCCTTGGTTACTGCATTCTAGAATGCGGTGTGTCGGGATCTAGAATCTTGTGGTGCTGGTTCTGAGCACAATGGCCTCCTGAGATAAGCGGTCTCCTAGATTACGGTTTCCAAGGATACGGTTGCCTTGGTTACTGCATTCTAGAATGCGGTGTGTCGGGATCTAGAATCTTGTGGTGCGGGTTCTGAGCACAATGGCCTCCTGAGATAAGCGGTTTCCTAGGATACGGTTTCCAAGGATACGGTTGCCTTGGATACTGCATTCTAGAATGCGGTGTGTCGGGATCTAGAATCTTGTGGTGCGGGTTCTGAGCACAATGGCCTCCTGAGATAAGCGGTTTCCTAGGATAAGGTTTCCAAGGATACGGTTGCCTTGGATACTGCATTCTAGAATGCGGTGTGTCGGGATCTAGAATCTTGTGGTGCGGGTTCTGAGCACAATGGCCTCCTGAGATAAGCGGTTTCCTAGGATAAGGTTTCCAAGGATACGGTTGCCTTGGTTACTGCATTCTAGAATGCGGTGTGTCGGGATCTAGAATCTTGTGGTGCGGGTTCTGAGCACAATGGCCTCCTGAGATAAGCGGTTTCCTAGTATACGGTTTCCAAGGATACGGTTGCCTTGGATACTGCATTCTAGAATGCGGTGTGTCGGGATCTAGAATCTTGTGGTGCGGGTTCTGAGCACAATGGCCTCCTGAGATAAGCGGTTTCCTAGGATAAGGTTTCCAAGGATACGGTTGCCTTGGATACTGCATTCTAGAATGCGGTGTGTCGGGATCTAGAATCTTGTGGTGCGGGTTCTGAGCACAATGGCCTCCTGAGATAAGCGGTTTCCTAGGATACGGTTTCCAAGGATACGGTTGCCTTGGTTACTGCATTCTAGAATGCGGTGTGTCGGGATCTAGAATCTTGTGGTGCGGGTTCTGAGCACAATGGCCTCCTGAGATAAGCGGTTTCCTAGGATACGGTTTCCAAGGATACGGTTGCCTTGGTTACTGCATTCTAGAATGCAGTGTGTCGGGATCTAGAATCTTGTGGTGCTGGTTCTGAGCACAATGGCCTCCTGAGATAAGCGGTTTCCTAGGATACGGTTTCCAAGGATACGGTTGCCTTGGTTACTGCATTCTAGAATGCGGTGTGTCGGGATCTAGAATCTTGTGGTGCTGGTTCTGAGCACAATGGCCTCCTGAGATAAGCGGTTTCCTAGGATACGGTTTCCAAGGATACGGTTGCCTTGGTTACTGCATTCTAGAATGCGGTGTGTCGGGATCTAGAATCTTGTGGTGCTGGTTCTGAGCACAATGGCCTCCTGAGATAAGCGGTTTCCTAGGATACGGTTTCCAAGGATACGGTTGCCTTGGTTACTGCATTCTAGAATGCGGTGTGTCGGGCTCTAGAATCTTGTGGTGCGGGTTCTGAGCACAATGGCCTCCTGAGATAAGCGGTTTCCTAGGATACGGTTTCCAAGGATACGGTTGCCTTGGTTACTGCATTCTAGAATGCGGTGTGTCGGGATCTAGAATCTTGTGGTGCTGGTTCTGAGCACAATGGCCTCCTGAGATAAGCGGTTTCCTAGATTACGGTTTCCAAGGATACGGTTGCCTTGGTTACTGCATTCTAGAATGCGGTGTGTCGGGATCTAGAATCTTGTGGTGCGGGTTCTGAGCACAATGGCCTCCTGAGATAAGCGGTTTCCTAGGATACGGTTTCCAAGGATACGGTTGCCTTGGATACTGCATTCTAGAATGCGGTGTGTCGGGATCTAGAATCTTGTGGTGCGGGTTCTGAGCACAATGGCCTCCTGAGATAAGCGGTTTCCTAGGATAAGGTTTCCAAGGATACGGTTGCCTTGGATACTGCATTCTAGAATGCGGTGTGTCGGGATCTAGAATCTTGTGGTGCGGGTTCTGAGCACAATGGCCTCCTGAGATAAGCGGTTTCCTAGGATAAGGTTTCCAAGGATACGGTTGCCTTGGTTACTGCATTCTAGAATGCGGTGTGTCGGGATCTAGAATCTTGTGGTGCGGGTTCTGAGCACAATGGCCTCCTGAGATAAGCGGTTTCCTAGTATACGGTTTCCAAGGATACGGTTGCCTTGGATACTGCATTCTAGAATGCGGTGTGTCGGGATCTAGAATCTTGTGGTGCGGGTTCTGAGCACAATGGCCTCCTGAGATAAGCGGTTTCCTAGGATAAGGTTTCCAAGGATACGGTTGCCTTGGATACTGCATTCTAGAATGCGGTGTGTCGGGATCTAGAATCTTGTGGTGCGGGTTCTGAGCACAATGGCCTCCTGAGATAAGCGGTTTCCTAGGATACGGTTTCCAAGGATACGGTTGCCTTGGTTACTGCATTCTAGAATGCGGTGTGTCGGGATCTAGAATCTTGTGGTGCGGGTTCTGAGCACAATGGCCTCCTGAGATAAGCGGTTTCCTAGGATACGGTTTCCAAGGATACGGTTGCCTTGGTTACTGCATTCTAGAATGCAGTGTGTCGGGATCTAGAATCTTGTGGTGCTGGTTCTGAGCACAATGGCCTCCTGAGATAAGCGGTTTCCTAGGATACGGTTTCCAAGGATACGGTTGCCTTGGTTACTGCATTCTAGAATGCGGTGTGTCGGGATCTAGAATCTTGTGGTGCTGGTTCTGAGCACAATGGCCTCCTGAGATAAGCGGTTTCCTAGGATACGGTTTCCAAGGATACGGTTGCCTTGGTTACTGCATTCTAGAATGCGGTGTGTCGGGCTCTAGAATCTTGTGGTGCGGGTTCTGAGCACAATGGCCTCCTGAGATAAGCGGTTTCCTAGGATACGGTTTCCAAGGATACGGTTGCCTTGGTTACTGCATTCTAGAATGCGGTGTGTCGGGATCTAGAATCTTGTGGTGCTGGTTCTGAGCACAATGGCCTCCTGAGATAAGCGGTTTCCTAGATTACGGTTTCCAAGGATACGGTTGCCTTGGATACTGCATTCTAGAATGCGGTGTGTCGGGATCTAGAATCTTGTGGTGCGGGTTCTGAGCACAATAGCCTCCTGAGATAAGAGGTTTCCTAGGATAAGGTTTCCAAGGATACGGTTGCCTTGGATACTGCATTCTAGAATGCGGTGTGTCGGGATCTAGAATCTTGTGGTGCGGGTTCTGAGCACAATGGCCTCCTGAGATAAGCGGTTTCCTAGGATACGGTTTCCAAGGATACGGTTGCCTTGGTTACTGCATTCTAGAATGCGGTGTGTCGGGATCTAGAATCTTGTGGTGCGGGTTCTGAGCACAATGGCCTCCTGAGATAAGCGGTTTCCTAGATAGGGTTTCCAAGGATACGGTTGCCTTGGTTACTGCATTCTAGAATGCGGTGTGTCGGGATCTAGAATTTTGTGGTGCTGGTTCTGAGCACAATGGCCTCCTGAGATAAGCGGTTTCCTAGGATACGGTTTCCAAGGATACGGTTGCCTTGGTTACTGCATTCTAGAATGCGGTGAGTCAGGATCTAGAACCTTGTGGTGCGGGTTCTGAGCACAACGGCCTCCTGAGATAAGCGGTTTCCTAGGATACGGTTTCCAAGGATACGGTTGCCTTGGTTACTGCATTCTAGAATGCGGTGTGTCAGGATCTAGAATCTTGTGGTGCGGGTTCTGAGCACAATGGCCTCCCGAGATAAGCGGTTTCCTAGGATACGGTTTCCAAGGATACGGTTGCCTTGGATACTGCATTCTAGAATGCGGTGTGTCGGGATCTAGAATCTTGTGGTTCGCGTTCTGAGCACAATGGCCTCCTGAGATAAGCGGTTTCCTAGTATACGGTTTCCAAGGATACGGTTGCCTTGGGTACTGCATTCTAGAATGCGGTGTGTCGGGATCTAGAATCTTGTGGTGCGGGTTCTGAGCACAATAGCCTCCTGAGATAAGAGGTTTCCTAGGATAAGGTTTCCAAGGATACGGTTGCCTTGGATACTGCATTCTAGAATGCGGTGTGTCGGGATCTAGAATCTTGTGGTGCGGGTTCTGAGCACAATGGCCTCCTGAGATAAGCGGTTTCCTAGGATACGGTTTCCAAGGATACGGTTGCCTTGGTTACTGCATTCTAGAATGCGGTGTGTCGGGATCTAGAATCTTGTGGTGCGGGTTCTGAGCACAATGGCCTCCTGAGATAAGCGGTTTCCTAGATAGGGTTTCCAAGGATACGGTTGCCTTGGTTACTGCATTCTAGAATGCGGTGTGTCGGGATCTAGAATCTTGTGGTGCTGGTTCTGAGCACAATGGCCTCCTGAGATAAGCGGTTTCCTAGGATACGGTTTCCAAGGATACGGTTGCCTTGGTTACTGCATTCTAGAATGCGGTGAGTCAGGATCTAGAACCTTGTGGTGTGGGTTCTGAGCACAATGGCCTCCAGAGTAAGCCGTTTCCTAGGTTACGGTTTCCAGGGATACGGTTGCCTTGGTTACTGCATTCTAGAATGCGGTGTGTCAGGATGTAGAATCTTGTGGTGCTGGTTCTGAGCACAATGGCCTCCTGAGATAAGCGGTTTCCTAGGATACGGTTTCCAAGGATACGGTTGCCTTGGTTACTGCATTCTAGAATGCGGTGTGTCTGGATCTAGAATCTTGTGGTGCGGGTTCTGAGCACAATGGCCTCCTGAGATAAGCGGTTTCCTAGGATACGGTTTCCAAGGATACGGTTGCCTTGTTTACTACATTCTAGAATGCGGTGTGTCGGGATCTAGAATCTTGTGGTGCGGGTTCTGAGCACAATGGCCTCCTGAGATAAGCGGTTTCCTAGGATACGGTTTCCAAGCATACGGTTGCCTTGGTTACTGCATTCTAGAATGCGGTGTGTCGGGATCTAGAATCTTGTGGTGCGGGTTCTGAGCACAATGGCCCCCTGAGATAAGCGGTTTCCTAGGATACGGTTTCCAAGGATACGGTTGCCTTGGTTACTGCATTCTAGAATGCGGTGTGTCAGGATCTAGAATCTTGTGGTGCGGGTTCTGTGCACAATGGCCTCCTGAGATAAGCGGTTTCCTAGGATACGGTTTCCAAGGATACGGTTGCCTTGGTTACTGCATTCTAGAATGCGGTGTGTCGGGATCTAGAATCTTGTGGTGCGGGTTCTGAGCACAATGGCCTCCTGAGATAAGCGGTTTCCTAGGATACGGTTTCCAAGGATACGGTTGCCTTGGTTACTGCATTCTAGAATGCGGTGTGTCGGGATCTAGAATCTTGTGGTGCGGGTTCTGAGCACAATGGCCTCCTGAGATAAGCGGTTTCCTAGGATACGGTTTCCAAGGATACGGTTGCCTTGGTTACTGCATTCTAGAATGCGGTGTGTCGGGATCTAGAATCTTGTGGTGCGGGTTCTGAGCACAATGGCCTCCTGAGATAAGCGGTTTCCTAGGATACGGTTTCCAAGGATACGGTTGCCTTGGTTACTGCATTCTAGAATGCAGTGTGTCGGGATCTAGAATCTTGTGGTGCTGGTTCTGAGCACAATGGCCTCCTGAGATAAGCGGTTTCCTAGGATACGGTTTCCAAGGATACGGTTGCCTTGGTTACTGCATTCTAGAATGCGGTGTGTCGGGATCTAGAATCTTGTGGTGCTGGTTCTGAGCACAATGGCCTCCTGAGATAAGCGGTTTCCTAGGATACGGTTTCCAAGGATACGGTTGCCTTGGTTACTGCATTCTAGAATGCGGTGTGTCGGGCTCTAGAATCTTGTGGTGCGGGTTCTGAGCACAATGGCCTCCTGAGATAAGCGGTTTCCTAGGATACGGTTTCCAAGGATACCGTTGCCTTGGTTACTGCATTCTAGAATGCGGTGTGTCGGGATCTAGAATCTTGTGGTGCTGGTTCTGAGCACAATGGCCTCCTGAGATAATCGGTTTCCTAGATTACGGTTTCCAAGGATACGGTTGCCTTGGTTACTGCATTCTAGAATGCGGTGTGTCGGGATCTAGAATCTTGTGGTGCGGGTTCTGAGCACAATGGCCTCCTGAGATAAGCGGATTCCTAGGATACGGTTTCCAAGGATACGGTTGCCTTGGATACTGCATTCTAGAATGCGGTGTGTCGGGATCTAGAATCTTGTGGTGCGGGTTCTGAGCACAATGGCCTCCTGAGATAAGCGGTTTCCTAGGATAAGGTTTCCAAGGATACGGTTGCCTTGGATACTGCATTCTAGAATGCGGTGTGTCGGGATCTAGAATCTTGTGGTGCGGGTTCTGAGCACAATGGCCTCCTGAGATAAGCGGTTTCCTAGGATAAGGTTTCCAAGGATACGGTTGCCTTGGTTACTGCATTCTAGAATGCGGTGTGTCGGGATCTAGAATCTTGTGGTGCGGGTTCTGAGCACAATGGCCTCCTGAGATAAGCGGTTTCCTAGATAGGGTTTCCAAGGATACGGTTGCCTTGGTTACTGCATTCTAGAATGCGGTGTGTCGGGATCTAGAATTTTGTGGTGCTGGTTCTGAGCACAATGGCCTCCTGAGATAAGCGGTTTCCTAGGATACGGTTTCCAAGGATACGGTTGCCTTGGTTACTGCATTCTAGAATGCGGTGAGTCAGGATCTAGAACCTTGTGGTGTGGGTTCTGAGCACAATGGCCTCCAGAGTAAGCCGTTTCCTAGGATACGGTTTCCAAGGATACGGTTGCCTTGGTTACTGCATTCTAGAATGCGGTGTGTCAGGATGTAGAATCTTGTGGTGCTGGTTCTGAGCACAATGGCCTCCTGAGATAAGCGGTTTCCTAGGATACGGTTTCCAAGGATACGGTTGCCTTGGTTACTGCATTCTAGAATGCGGTGTGTCTGGATCTAGAATCTTGTGGTGCGGGTTCTGAGCACAATGGCCTCCTGAGATAAGCGGTTTCCTAGGATAAGGTTTCCAAGGATACGGTTGCCTTGGATACTGCATTCTAGAATGCGGTGTGTCGGGATCTAGAATCTTGTGGTGCGGGTTCTGAGCACAATGGCCTCCTGAGATAAGCGGTTTCCTAGGATACGGTTTCCAAGGATAGGGTTGCCTTGGTTACTGCATTCTAGAATGCGGTGTTTCGGGATCTAGAATCTTGTGGTGCGGGTTCTGAGCACAACGGCCTCCTGAGATAAGCGGTTTCCTAGGATACGGTTTCCAAGGATACGGTTGCCTTGGTTACTGCATTCTAGAATGCGGTGTGTCAGGATCTAGAATCTTGTGGTGCGGGTTCTGAGCACAATGGCCTCCCGAGATAAGCGGTTTCCTAGGATACGGTTTCCAAGGATACGGTTGCCTTGGATACTGCATTCTAGAATGCGGTGTGTCGGGATCTAGAATCTTGTGGTTCGCGTTCTGAGCACAATGGCCTCCTGAGATAAGCGGTTTCCTAGTATACGGTTTCCAAGGATACGGTTGCCTTGGGTACTGCATTCTAGAATGCGGTGTGTCGGGATCTAGAATCTTGTGGTGCGGGTTCTGAGCACAATAGCCTCCTGAGATAAGAGGTTTCCTAGGATAAGGTTTCCAAGGATACGGTTGCCTTGGATACTGCATTCTAGAATGCGGTGTGTCGGGATCTAGAATCTTGTGGTGCGGGTTCTGAGCACAATGGCCTCCTGAGATAAGCGGTTTCCTAGGATACGGTTTCCAAGGATACGGTTGCCTTGGTTACTGCATTCTAGAATGCGGTGTGTCGGGATCTAGAATCTTGTGGTGCGGGTTCTGAGCACAATGGCCTCCTGAGATAAGCGGTTTCCTAGATAGGGTTTCCAAGGATACGGTTGCCTTGGTTACTGCATTCTAGAATGCGGTGTGTCGGGATCTAGAATCTTGTGGTGCTGGTTCTGAGCACAATGGCCTCCTGAGATAAGCGGTTTCCTAGGATACGGTTTCCAAGGATACGGTTGCCTTGGTTACTGCATTCTAGAATGCGGTGAGTCAGGATCTAGAACCTTGTGGTGTGGGTTCTGAGCACAATGGCCTCCAGAGTAAGCCGTTTCCTAGGATACGGTTTCCAAGGATACGGTTGCCTTGGTTACTGCATTCTAGAATGCGGTGTGTCAGGATGTAGAATCTTGTGGTGCTGGTTCTGAGCACAATGGCCTCCTGAGATAAGCGGTTTCCTAGGATACGGTTTCCAAGGATACGGTTGCCTTGGTTACTGCATTCTAGAATGCGGTGTGTCTGGATCTAGAATCTTGTGGTGCGGGTTCTGAGCACAATGGCCTCCTGAGATAAGCGGTTTCCTAGGATACGGTTTCCAAGGATACGGTTGCCTTGTTTACTACATTCTAGAATGCGGTGTGTCGGGATCTAGAATCTTGTGGTGCGGGTTCTGAGCACAATGGCCTCCTGAGATAAGCGGTTTCCTAGGATACGGTTTCCAAGCATACGGTTGCCTTGGTTACTGCATTCTAGAATGCGGTGTGTCGGGATCTAGAATCTTGTGGTGCGGGTTCTGAGCACAATGGCCCCCTGAGATAAGCGGTTTCCTAGGATACGGTTTCCAAGGATACGGTTGCCTTGGTTACTGCATTCTAGAATGCGGTGTGTCAGGATCTAGAATCTTGTGGTGCGGGTTCTGTGCACAATGGCCTCCTGAGATAAGCGGTTTCCTAGGATACGGTTTCCAAGGATACGGTTGCCTTGGTTACTGCATTCTAGAATGCGGTGTGTCGGGATCTAGAATCTTGTGGTGCGGGTTCTGAGCACAATGGCCTCCTGAGATAAGCGGTTTCCTAGGATACGGTTTCCAAGGATACGGTTGCCTTGGTTACTGCATTCTAGAATGCGGTGTGTCGGGATCTAGAATCTTGTGGTGCGGGTTCTGAGCACAATGGCCTCCTGAGATAAGCGGTTTCCTAGGATACGGTTTCCAAGGATACGGTTGCCTTGGTTACTGCATTCTAGAATGCGGTGTGTCGGGATCTAGAATCTTGTGGTGCGGGTTCTGAGCACAATGGCCTCCTGAGATAAGCGGTTTCCTAGGATACGGTTTCCAAGGATACGGTTGCCTTGGTTACTGCATTCTAGAATGCAGTGTGTCGGGATCTAGAATCTTGTGGTGCTGGTTCTGAGCACAATGGCCTCCTGAGATAAGCGGTTTCCTAGGATACGGTTTCCAAGGATACGGTTGCCTTGGTTACTGCATTCTAGAATGCGGTGTGTCGGGATCTAGAATCTTGTGGTGCTGGTTCTGAGCACAATGGCCTCCTGAGATAAGCGGTTTCCTAGGATACGGTTTCCAAGGATACGGTTGCCTTGGTTACTGCATTCTAGAATGCGGTGTGTCGGGCTCTAGAATCTTGTGGTGCGGGTTCTGAGCACAATGGCCTCCTGAGATAAGCGGTTTCCTAGGATACGGTTTCCAAGGATACGGTTGCCTTGGTTACTGCATTCTAGAATGCGGTGTGTCGGGATCTAGAATCTTGTGGTGCTGGTTCTGAGCACAATGGCCTCCTGAGATAAGCGGTTTCCTAGATTACGGTTTCCAAGGATACGGTTGCCTTGGTTACTGCATTCTAGAATGCGGTGTGTCGGGATCTAGAATCTTGTGGTGCGGGTTCTGAGCACAATGGCCTCCTGAGATAAGCGGTTTCCTAGGATACGGTTTCCAAGGATACGGTTGCCTTGGATACTGCATTCTAGAATGCGGTGTGTCGGGATCTAGAATCTTGTGGTGCGGGTTCTGAGCACAATGGCCTCCTGAGATAAGCGGTTTCCTAGGATAAGGTTTCCAAGGATACGGTTGCCTTGGATACTGCATTCTAGAATGCGGTGTGTCGGGATCTAGAATCTTGTGGTGCGGGTTCTGAGCACAATGGCCTCCTGAGATAAGCGGTTTCCTAGGATAAGGTTTCCAAGGATACGGTTGCCTTGGTTACTGCATTCTAGAATGCGGTGTGTCGGGATCTAGAATCTTGTGGTGCGGGTTCTGTGCACAATGGCCTCCTGAGATAAGCGGTTTCCTAGTATACGGTTTCCAAGGATACGGTTGCCTTGGATACTGCATTCTAGAATGCGGTGTGTCGGGATCTAGAATCTTGTGGTGCGGGTTCTGAGCACAATGGCCTCCTGAGATAAGCGGTTTCCTAGGATAAGGTTTCCAAGGATACGGTTGCCTTGGATACTGCATTCTAGAATGCGGTGTGTCGGGATCTAGAATCTTGTGGTGCGGGTTCTGAGCACAATGGCCTCCTGAGATAAGCGGTTTCCAAGGATACGGTTGCCTTGGTTACTGCATTCTAGAATGCGGTGTGTCGGGATCTAGAATCTTGTGGTGCGGGTTCTGAGCACAATGGCCTCCTGAGATAAGCGGTTTCCTAGGATACGGTTTCCAAGGATACGGTTGCCTTGGTTACTGCATTCTAGAATGCAGTGTGTCGGGATCTAGAATCTTGTGGTGCTGGTTCTGAGCACAATGGCCTCCTGAGATAAGCGGTTTCCTAGGATACGGTTTCCAAGGATACGGTTGCCTTGGTTACTGCATTCTAGAATGCGGTGTGTCGGGATCTAGAATCTTGTGGTGCTGGTTCTGAGCACAATGGCCTCCTGAGATAAGCGGTTTCCTAGGATACGGTTTCCAAGGATACGGTTGCCTTGGTTACTGCATTCTAGAATGCGGTGTGTCGGGCTCTAGAATCTTGTGGTGCGGGTTCTGAGCACAATGGCCTCCTGAGATAAGCGGTTTCCTAGGATACGGTTTCCAAGGATACGGTTGCCTTGGTTACTGCATTCTAGAATGCGGTGTGTCGGGATCTAGAATCTTGTGGTGCTGGTTCTGAGCACAATGGCCTCCTGAGATAAGCGGTTTCCTAGATTACGGTTTCCAAGGATACGGTTGCCTTGGTTACTGCATTCTAGAATGCGGTGTGTCGGGATCTAGAATCTTGTGGTGCGGGTTCTGAGCACAATGGCCTCCTGAGATAAGCGGTTTCCTAGGATACGGTTTCCAAGGATACGGTTGCCTTGGATACTGCATTCTAGAATGCGGTGTGTCGGGATCTAGAATCTTGTGGTGCGGGTTCTGAGCACAATGGCCTCCTGAGATAAGCGGTTTCCTAGGATAAGGTTTCCAAGGATACGGTTGCCTTGGATACTGCATTCTAGAATGCGGTGTGTCGGGATCTAGAATCTTGTGGTGCGGGTTCTGAGCACAATGGCCTCCTGAGATAAGCGGTTTCCTAGGATAAGGTTTCCAAGGATACGGTTGCCTTGGTTACTGCATTCTAGAATGCGGTGTGTCGGGATCTAGAATCTTGTGGTGCGGGTTCTGAGCACAATGGCCTCCTGAGATAAGCGGTTTCCTAGTATACGGTTTCCAAGGATACGGTTGCCTTGGATACTGCATTCTAGAATGCGGTGTGTCGGGATCTAGAATCTTGTGGTGCGGGTTCTGAGCACAATGGCCTCCTGAGATAAGCGGTTTCCTAGGATAAGGTTTCCAAGGATACGGTTGCCTTGGATACTGCATTCTAGAATGCGGTGTGTCGGGATCTAGAATCTTGTGGTGCGGGTTCTGAGCACAATGGCCTCCTGAGATAAGCGGTTTCCTAGGATACGGTTTCCAAGGATACGGTTGCCTTGGTTACTGCATTCTAGAATGCGGTGTGTCGGGATCTAGAATCTTGTGGTGCTGGTTCTGAGCACAATGGCCTCCTGAGATAAGCGGTTTCCTAGGATACGGTTTCCAAGGATACGGTTGCCTTGGTTACTGCATTCTAGAATGCGGTGTGTCGGGATCTAGAATCTTGTGGTGCTGGTTCTGAGCCCAATGGCCTCCTGAGATAAGCGGTTTCCTAGGATACGGTTTCCAAGGATACGGTTGCCTTGGTTACTGCATTCTAGAATGCGGTGTGTCGGGCTCTAGAATCTTGTGGTGCGGGTTCTGAGCACAATGGCCTCCTGAGATAAGCGGTTTCCTAGGATACGGTTTCCAAGGATACGGTTGCCTTGGTTACTGCATTCTAGAATGCGGTGTGTCGGGATCTAGAATCTTGTGGTGCTGGTTCTGAGCACAATGGCCTCCTGAGATAAGCGGTTTCCTAGATTACGGTTTCCAAGGATACGGTTGCCTTGGTTACTGCATTCTAGAATGCGGTGTGTCGGGATCTAGAATCTTGTGGTGCGGGTTCTGAGCACAATGGCCTCCTGAGATAAGCGGTTTCCTAGGATACGGTTTCCAAGGATACGGTTGCCTTGGATACTGCATTCTAGAATGCGGTGTGTCGGGATCTAGAATCTTGTGGTGCGGGTTCTGAGCACAATGGCCTCCTGAGATAAGCGGTTTCCTAGGATACGGTTTCCAAGGATACGGTTGCCTTGGATACTGCATTCTAGAATGCGGTGTGTCGGGATCTAGAATCTTGTGGTGCGGGTTCTGAGCACAATGGCCTCCTGAGATAAGCGGTTTCCTAGGATAAGGTTTCCAAGGATACGGTTGCCTTGGTTACTGCATTCTATAATGCGGTGTGTCGGGATCTAGAATCTTGTGGTTCGCGTTCTGAGCACAATGGCCTCCTGAGATAAGCGGTTTCCTAGTATACGGTTTCCAAGGATACGGTTGCCTTGGATACTGCATTCTAGAATGCGGTGTGTCGGGATCTAGAATCTTGTGGTGCGGGTTCTGAGCACAATGGCCTCCTGAGATAAGCGGTTTCCTAGGATAAGGTTTCCAAGGATACGGTTGCCTTGGATACTGCATTCTAGAATGCGGTGTGTCGGGATCTAGAATCTTGTGGTGCGGGTTCTGAGCACAATGGCCTCCTGAGATAAGCGGTTTCCTAGGATACGGTTTCCAAGGATACGGTTGCCTTGGTTACTGCATTCTAGAATGCGGTGTGTCGGGATCTAGAATCTTGTGGTGCGGGTTTGAGCACAACGGCCTCCTGAGATAAGCGGTTTCCTAGGATACGGTTTCCAAGGATACGGTTGCCTTCGTTACTGCATTCTAGAATGCGGTGTGTCGGGATCTAGAATCTTGTGGTGCTGGTTCTGAGCACAACGGCCTCCTGAGATAAGCGGTTTCCTAAGATACGGTTTCCAAGGATACGGTTGCCTTGGTTACGGCATTCTAGAATGCGGTGTGTCGGGATCTAGAATCTTGTGGTGCGGCTTCTGAGCACAATGGCCTCCTGAGATAAGCGGTTTCCTAGGATACGGTTTCCAAGGATACGGTTGCCTTGGTTACTGCATTCTAGAATGCGGTGTGTCGGGATCTAGAATCTTGTGGTGCGGGTTCTGAGCACAATGGCCTCCTGAGATAAGCGGTTTCCTAGGATACGGTTTCCAAGGATACGGTTGCCTTGGATACTGCATTCTAGAATGACGTGTGTTGGGATCCTGAATCTTGTGGTGCGGGTTCTGAGCACAATGGCCTCCTGAGATAAGCGGTTTCCTAGGATAAGGTTTCCAAGGATACGGTTGCCTTGGATACTGCATTCTAGAATGCGGTGTGTCGGGATCTAGAATCTTGTGGTGCGGGTTCTGAGCACAATGGCCTCCTGAGATAAGCGGTTTCCTAGGATACGGTTTCCAAGGATACGGTTGCCTTGGTTACTGCATTCTAGAATGCGGTGTGTCGGGCTCTAGAATCTTGTGGTGCGGGTTCTGAGCACAATGGCCTCCTGAGATAAGCGGTTTCCTAGGATACGGTTTCCAAGGATACGGTTGCCTTGGTTACTGCATTCTAGAATGCGGTGTGTCGGGATCTAGAATCTTGTGGTGCTGGTTCTGAGCACAATGGCCTCCTGAGATAAGCGGTTTCCTAGATTACGGTTTCCAAGGATACGGTTGCCTTGGTTACTGCATTCTAGAATGCGGTGTGTCGGGATCTAGAATCTTGTGGTGCGGGTTCTGAGCACAATGGCCTCCTGAGATAAGCGGTTTCCTAGGATACGGTTTCCAAGGATACGGTTGCCTTGGATACTGCATTCTAGAATGCGGTGTGTCGGGATCTAGAATCTTGTGGTGCGGGTTCTGAGCACAATGGCCTCCTGAGATAAGCGGTTTCCTAGGATAAGGTTTCCAAGGATACGGTTGCCTTGGATACTGCATTCTAGAATGCGGTGTGTCGGGATCTAGAATCTTGTGGTGCGGGTTCTGAGCACAATGGCCTCCTGAGATAAGCGGTTTCCTAGGATAAGGTTTCCAAGGATACGGTTGCCTTGGTTACTGCATTCTAGAATGCGGTGTGTCGGGATCTAGAATCTTGTGGTGCGGGTTCTGAGCACAATGGCCTCCTGAGATAAGCGGTTTCCTAGTATACGGTTTCCAAGGATACGGTTGCCTTGGATACTGCATTCTAGAATGCGGTGTGTCGGGATCTAGAATCTTGTGGTGCGGGTTCTGAGCACAATGGCCTCCTGAGATAAGCGGTTTCCTAGGATAAGGTTTCCAAGGATACGGTTGCCTTGGATACTGCATTCTAGAATGCGGTGTGTCGGGATCTAGAATCTTGTGGTGCGGGTTCTGAGCACAATGGCCTCCTGAGATAAGCGGTTTCCTAGGATACGGTTTCCAAGGATACGGTTGCCTTGGTTACTGCATTCTAGAATGCGGTGTGTCGGGATCTAGAATCTTGTGGTGCTGGTTCTGAGCACAATGGCCTCCTGAGATAAGCGGTTTCCTAGGATACGGTTTCCAAGGATACGGTTGCCTTGGTTACTGCATTCTAGAATGCGGTGTGTCGGGATCTAGAATCTTGTGGTGCTGGTTCTGAGCCCAATGGCCTCCTGAGATAAGCGGTTTCCTAGGATACGGTTTCCAAGGATACGGTTGCCTTGGTTACTGCATTCTAGAATGCGGTGTGTCGGGCTCTAGAATCTTGTGGTGCGGGTTCTGAGCACAATGGCCTCCTGAGATAAGCGGTTTCCTAGGATACGGTTTCCAAGGATACGGTTGCCTTGGTTACTGCATTCTAGAATGCGGTGTGTCGGGATCTAGAATCTTGTGGTGCTGGTTCTGAGCACAATGGCCTCCTGAGATAAGCGGTTTCCTAGATTACGGTTTCCAAGGATACGGTTGCCTTGGTTACTGCATTCTAGAATGCGGTGTGTCGGGATCTAGAATCTTGTGGTGCGGGTTCTGAGCACAATGGCCTCCTGAGATAAGCGGTTTCCTAGGATACGGTTTCCAAGGATACGGTTGCCTTGGATACTGCATTCTAGAATGCGGTGTGTCGGGATCTAGAATCTTGTGGTGCGGGTTCTGAGCACAATGGCCTCCTGAGATAAGCGGTTTCCTAGGATACGGTTTCCAAGGATACGGTTGCCTTGGATACTGCATTCTAGAATGCGGTGTGTCGGGATCTAGAATCTTGTGGTGCGGGTTCTGAGCACAATGGCCTCCTGAGATAAGCGGTTTCCTAGGATAAGGTTTCCAAGGATACGGTTGCCTTGGTTACTGCATTCTATAATGCGGTGTGTCGGGATCTAGAATCTTGTGGTTCGCGTTCTGAGCACAATGGCCTCCTGAGATAAGCGGTTTCCTAGTATACGGTTTCCAAGGATACGGTTGCCTTGGATACTGCATTCTAGAATGCGGTGTGTCGGGATCTAGAATCTTGTGGTGCGGGTTCTGAGCACAATGGCCTCCTGAGATAAGCGGTTTCCTAGGATAAGGTTTCCAAGGATACCGTTGCCTTGGATACTGCATTCTAGAATGCGGTGTGTCGGGATCTAGAATCTTGTGGTGCGGGTTCTGAGCACAATGGCCTCCTGAGATAAGCGGTTTCCTAGGATACGGTTTCCAAGGATACGGTTGCCTTGGTTACTGCATTCTAGAATGCGGTGTGTCGGGATCTAGAATCTTGTGGTGCGGGTTTGAGCACAACGGCCTCCTGAGATAAGCGGTTTCCTAGGATACGGTTTCCAAGGATACGGTTGCCTTCGTTACTGCATTCTAGAATGCGGTGTGTCGGGATCTAGAATCTTGTGGTGCTGGTTCTGAGCACAACGGCCTCCTGAGATAAGCGGTTTCCTAAGATACGGTTTCCAAGGATACGGTTGCCTTGGTTACGGCATTCTAGAATGCGGTGTGTCGGGATCTAGAATCTTGTGGTGCGGCTTCTGAGCACAATGGCCTCCTGAGATAAGCGGTTTCCTAGGATACGGTTTCCAAGGATACGGTTGCCTTGGTTACTGCATTCTAGAATGCGGTGTGTCGGGATCTAGAATCTTGTGGTGCGGGTTCTGAGCACAATGGCCTCCTGAGATAAGCGGTTTCCTAGGATACGGTTTCCAAGGATACGGTTGCCTTGGATACTGCATTCTAGAATGACGTGTGTTGGGATCCTGAATCTTGTGGTGCGGGTTCTGAGCACAATGGCCTCCTGAGATAAGCGGTTTCCTAGGATAAGGTTTCCAAGGATACGGTTGCCTTGGTTACTGCATTCCAGAATGCGGTGTGTCAGGATCTAGAATCTTGTGGTGCGGGTTCTGAGCACAATGGCCTCCTGAGATAACCGGTTTCCTAGGATACCGTTTCCAAGGATACGGTTGCCTTAGATACTGCATTCTAGAATGCGGTGTGTCAGGATCTAGAATCTTGTGGTGCGGGTTCTGAGCACAATAGCCTACAGAGTAAGCCGTTTCCTAGGATACGGTTTCCAAGGATACGGTTGCCTTGGTTACTGCATTCTAGAATGCGGTTTGTCAGGATCTAGAATCTTGTGGTGCGGGTTCTGAGCACAATGGCCTCCTGAGATAAGCGGTTTCCTAGGATACGGTTTCCAAGGATACGGTTGCCTTGGTTACTGCATTCTAGAATGTGGTGTGTCGGGATCTAGAATCTTGTGGTGCGGGTTCTGAGCACAATGGCCTCCTGAGATAAGCGGTTTCCTAGGATACGGTTTCCAAGGATACGGTTGCCTTGGTTACTGCATTCTAGAATGCGGTGTGTCGGGATCTAGAATCTTGTGGTGCTGGTTCTGAGCACAATGGCCTCCTGAGATAAGCGGTTTCCTAGGATACGGTTTCCAAGGATACGGTTGCCTTGGTTACTGTATTCTAGAATGCGGTGAGTCAGGATCTAGAACCTTGTGGTGTGGGTTCTGAGCACAATGGCCTCCAGAGTAAGCCGTTTCCTAGGATACGGTTTCCAAGGATACGGTTGCCTTGGTTACTGCATTCTAGAATGCGGTGTGTCAGGATGTAGAATCTTGTGGTGCTGGTTCTGAGCACAATGGCCTCCTGAGATAAGCGGTTTCCTAGGATACGGTTTCCAAGGATACGGTTGCCCTGGTTACTGCATTCTAGAATGCGGTGTGTATGGATGTAGAATCTTGTGTTGCGGGTTCTGAGCACAATGGCCTCCTGAGATAAGCGGTTTCCTAGGATACGGTTTCCAAGGATTCGGTTGCCTTGTTTACTGCATTCTAGAATGCGGTGTGTCGGGATCTAGAATCTTGTGGTGCGGGTTCTGAGCACAATGGCCTCCTGAGATAAGCGGTTTCCTAGGATACGGTTTCCAAGCATACGGTTGCCTTGGTTACTGCATTCTAGAATGCGGTGTGTCGGGATCTAGAATCTTGTGGTGCTGGTTCTGAGCACAATGGCCTCCTGAGATAAGCGGTTTCCTAGGATACGGTTTCCAAGGATACGGTTGCCTTGGTTACTGCATTCTAGAATGCGGTGTGTCGGGATCTTGAATCTTGTGGTGCGGGTTCTGAGCACAATGGCCTCCTGAGATAAGCGGTTTCCTAGGATACGGTTTCCAAGGATACGGTTGCCTTGGTTACTGCATTCTAGAATGCGGTGTGTCGGGATCTAGAATCTTGTGGTGCGGGTTCTGAGCACAATGGCCTCCTGAGATAAGCGGTTTCCTAGGATACGGTTTCCAAGGATACGGTTGCCTTGGTTACTGCATTCTAGAATGCGGTGTGTCGGGATCTAGAATCTTGTGGTGCGGGTTCTGAGCACAATGGCCTCCTGAGATAAGCGGTTTCCTAGGATACGGTTTCCAAGGATACGGTTGCCTTGGTTACTGCATTCTAGAATGCGGTGTGTCGGGATCTAGAATCTTGTGGTGCGGGTTCTGAGCACAATGGCCTCCTGAGATAAGCGGTTTCCTAGGATACGGTTTCCAAGGACACGGTTGCCTTGGTTACTGCATTCTAGAATGCGGTGTGTCAGGATCTACAATCTTGTGGTGTTGGTTCTGAGCACAAAGGCCTCCTGAGATAAGCGGTTTCCTAGGATACGGTTTCCAAGGATACGGTTGCCTTGGTTACTGCATTCTAGAATGTGGTGTGTCGGGATCTAGAATCTTGTGGTGCGGGTTCTGAGCACAATGGCCTCCTGAGATAAGCGGTTTCCTAGGATACGGTTTCCAAGGATACGGTTGCCTTGGTTACTGCATTCTAGAATGCGGTGTGTCGGGATCTAGAATCTTGTGGTGCGGGGTCTGAGCACAATGGCCTCCTGAGATAAGCGGTTTCCTAGGATATGGTTTCCAAGGATACGGTTGCCTTGGTTACTGCATTCTAGAATGCAGTGTGTCGGGATCTAGAATCTTGTGGTGCTGGTTCTGAGCACAATGGCCTCCTGAGATAAGCGGTTTCCTAGGATACGGTTTCCAAGGATACGTTTGCCTTGGTTACTGCATTCTAGAATGCGGTGTGTCGGGATCTAGAATCTTGTGGTGCGGGTTCTGAGCACAATGGCCTCCTGAGATAAGCGGTTTCCTAGGATACGGTTTCCAAGGATACGGTTGCCTTGGTTACTGCATTCTAGAATGCGGTGTGTCGGGATCTAGAATCTTGTGGTGCGGGTTCTGAGCACAATGGCCTCCTGAGATAAGCGGTTTCCTAGGATACGGTTTCCAAGGATACGGTTGCCTTGGTTACTGCATTCTAGAATGCGGTGTGTCGGGATCTAGAATCTTGTGGTGCTGGTTCTGAGCACAATGGCCTCCTGAGATAAGCGGTTTCCTAGGATACGGTTTCCAAGGATACGGTTGCCTTGGTTACTGCATTCTAGAATGCGGTGTGTCGGGATCTAGAATCTTGTGGTGCGGGTTCTGAGCACAATGGCCTCCTGAGATAAGCGGTTTCCTAGGATATGGTTTCCAAGGATACGGTTGCCTTGGATACTGCATTCTAGAATGCGGTGTGTCGGGATCTAGAATCTTGTGGTTCGCGTTCTGAGCACAATGGCCTCCTGAGATAAGCGGTTTCCTAGTATACGGTTTCCAAGGATACGGTTGCCTTGGATACTGCATTCTAGAATGCGGTGTGTCGGGATCTAGAATCTTGTGGTGCGGGTTCTGAGCACAATGGCCTCCTGAGATAAGCGGTTTCCTAGGATAAGGTTTCCAAGGATACGGTTGCCTTGGATACGGCATTCTAGAATGCGGTGTGTGGGGATCTAGAATCTTGTGGTGCGGGTTCTGAGCACAATGGCCTCCTGAGATAAGCGGTTTCCAAGGATACGGTTTCCAAGGATACGGTTGCCTTGGTTACTGCATTCTAGAATGCGGTGTGTCGGGATCTAGAATCTTGTGGTGCGGGTTCTGAGCACAACGGCCTCCTGAGATAAGCGGTTTCCTAGGATACGTTTTCCAAGGATACGGTTGCCTTGGTTACTGCATTCTAGAATGCGGTGTGTCGGGATCTAGAATCTTGTGGTGCTGGTTCTGAACACAACGGCCTCCTGAGATTAGCAGTTTCCTAGGATACGGTTTCCAAGGATACGGTTGCCTTGGTTACTGCATTCTAGAATGCGGTGTGTCGAGGTCTAGAATCTTGTGGTGCGGCTTCTGAGCACAATGGCCTCCTGAGATAAGCGGTTTCCTAGGATACGGTTTCCAAGGATACGGTTGCCTTGGTTACTGCATTCTAGAATGCGGTGTGTCGGGATCTAGAATCTTGTGGTGCGGGTTCTGAGCACAATGGCCTCCTGAGATAAGCGGTTTCCTAGGATACGGTTTCCAAGGATACGGTTGCCTTGGATACTGCATTCTAGAATGACGTGTGTCAGGATCCTGAATCTTGTGGTGCGGGTTCTGAGCACAGTGGCCTCCTGAGATAAGCGGTTTCCTAGGATAAGGTTTCCAAGGATACGGTTGCCTTGGTTACTGCATTCCAGAATGCGGTGTGTCAGGATCTAGAATCTTGTGGTGTGGGTTCTGAGCACAATGGCCTCCTGAGATAACCGGTTTCCTAGGATACCGTTTCCAAGGATACGGTTGCCTTAGATACTGCATTCTAGAATGCGGTGTGTCAGGATCTAGAATCTTGTGGTGCGGGTTCTGAGCACAATAGCCTCCAGAGTAAGCCGTTTCCTAGGATACGGTTTCCAAGGATACGGTTGCCTTGGTTACTGCATTCTAGAATGCGGTTTGTCAGGATCTAGAATCTTGTGGTGCGGGTTCTGAGCACAACGGCCTCCTGAGATAAGCGGTTTCCTAGGATAAGGTTTCCAAGGATACGGTTGCCTTGGTTACTGCATTCTAGAATGCGGTGTGTCAGGATCTAGAATCTTGTGGTGCGGGTTCTGAGCACAATGTCCTCCTGAGATAAGCGGTTTCCTAGGATACGGTGTCCAAGGATACGGTTGCCTTGGATACTGCATTCTAGAATGCGGTGTGTCAGGATCTAAAATCTTGTGGTTCGCGTTCTGAGCACAATGGCCTCCAGAGATAAGCGGTTTCCTAGGATACGGTTTCCAAGGATACGGTTGCCTTGGATACTGCATTCTAGAATGCGGTGTGTCAGGATCTAGAATCTTGAGGTGCGGGTTCTGAGCACAATGGCCTCCTGAGATAAGCGGTTTCCTAGGATACGGTTTCCAAGGATACGGTTGCCTTGGTTACTGCATTCTAGAATGCGGTGTGTCGGGATCTAGAATCTTGTGGTGCTGGTTCTGAGCACAATGGCCTCCTGAGATAAGCGGTTTCCTAGGATACGGTTTCCAAGGATACGGTTGCCTTGGTTACTGCATTCTAGAATGCGGTGTGTCGGGATCTAGAATCTTGTGGTGCGGGTTCTGAGCACAATGGCCTCCTGAGATAAGCGGTTTCCTAGGATACGGTTTCCAAGGATACGGTTGCCTTGGTTACTGCATTCTAGAATGCGGTGTGTCGGGATCTAGAATCTTGTGGTGCGGGTTCTGAGCACAATGGCCTCCTGAGATAAGCGGTTTTAGGATACGGTTTCCAAGGATACGGTTGCCTTGGTTACTGCATTCTAGAATGCGGTGTGTCGGGATCTAGAATCTTGTGGTGCGGGTTCTGAGCACAATGGCCTCCTGAGATAAGCGGTTTCCTAGGATACGGTTTCCAAGCATACGGTTGCCTTGGTTACTGCATTCTAGAATGCGGTGTGTCGGGATCTAGAATCTTGTGGTGCGGGTTCTGAGCACAATGGCCTCCTGAGATAAGCGGTTTCCTAGATACGGTTTCCAAGGATACAGTTGCCTTGGTTACTGCATTCTAGAATGCGGTGTGTCGGGATCTAGAATCTTGTGGTGCTGGTTGTGAGCACAATGGCCTCCTGAGATAAGCGGTTTCCTAGGATACGGTTTCCAAGGATACGGTTGCCTTGGTTACTGCATTCTAGAATGCGGTGTGTCGGGATCTAGAATCTTGTGGTGCGGGTTCTGAGCACAATGGCCTCCTGAGATAAGCGGTTTCCTAGGATACGGTTTCCAAGCATACGGTTGCCTTGGTTACTGCATTCTAGAATGCGGTGTGTCGGGATCTAGAATCTTGTGGTGCGGGTTCTGAGCACAATGGCCTCCTGGATAAGCGGTTTCCTAGGATACGGTTTCCAAGGATACGGTTGCCTTGGTTACTGCATTCTAGAATGCGGTGTGTCGGGATCTAGAATCTTGTGGTGCTGGTTCTGAGCATAATGGCCTCCTGAGATAAGCGGTTTCCTAGGATACGGTTTCCAAGGATACGGTTGCCTTGGTTACTGCATTCTAGAATGGGGTGTGTCGGGATCTAGAATCTTGTGGTGCGGATTCTGAGCACAATGGCCTCCTGAGATAAGCGGTTTCCTAGGATACGGGTTCCAAGGATACGGTTGCCTTGGTTACTGCATTCTAGAATGCGGTGTGTCGGGATCTAGAATCTTGTGGTGCGGGTTCTGAGCACAATGGCCTCCTGAGATAAGCGGTTTCCTAGGATACGGTTTCCAAGGATACGGTTGCCTTGGTTACTGCATTCTAGAATGCGGTGTGTCGGGATCTAGAATCTTGTGGTGCGGGTTCTGAGCACAATGGCCTCCTGAGATAAGCGGTTTCCTAGATACGGTTTCCAAGGATACAGTTGCCTTGGTTACTGCATTCTAGAATGCGGTGTGTCGGGATCTAGAATCTTGTGGTGCTGGTTGTGAGCACAATGGCCTCCTGAGATAAGCGGTTTCCTAGGATACGGTTTCCAAGGATACGGTTGCCTTGGTTACTGCATTCTAGAATGCGGTGAGTCAGGATCTAGAACCTTGTGGTGTGGGTTCTGAGCACAATGGCCTCCAGAGTAAGCCGTTTCCTAGGATACGGTTTCCAAGGATACGGTTGCCTTGGTTACTGCATTCTAGAATGCGGTGTGTCAGGATGTAGAATCTTGTGGTGCTGGTTCTGAGCACAATGGCCTCCTGAGATAAGCGGTTTCCTAGGATACGGTTTCCAAGGATACGGTTGCCTTGGTTACTGCATTCTAGAATGCGGTGTGTCGGGATCTAGAATCTTGTGGTGCTGGTTCTGAGCACAATGGCCTCCTGAGATAAGCGGTTTCCTAGGATACGGTTTCCAAGGATACGGTTGCCTTGGTTACTGCATTCTAGAATGCGGTGTGTCAGGATGTAGAATCTTGTGGTGCTGGTTCTGAGCACAATGGCCTCCGGAGATAAGCGGTTTCCTAGGATACGTTTTCCAAGGATACGGTTGCCTTGGTTACTGCATTCTAGAATGCGGTGTGTCGGGATCTAGAATCTTGTGGTGCGGGTTCTGAGCACAATGGCCTCCTGAGATAAGCGGTTTCCTAGGATACGGTTTCCAAGGATACGGTTGCCTTGGTTACTGCATTCTAGAATGCGGTGTGTCGGGATCTAGAACCTTGTGGTGCGGGTTCTGAGCACAATGGCCTCCTGAGATAAGCGGTTTCCTAGGATACGGTTTCCAAGCATACGGTTGCCTTGGTTACTGCATTCTAGAATGCGGTGTGTCGGGATCTAGAATCTTGTGGTGCTGGTTCTGAGCACAATGGCCTCCTGAGATAAGCGGTTTTAGGATACGGTTTCCAAGGATACGGTTGCCTTGGTTACTGCATTCTAGAATGCGGTGTGTCGGGATCTAGAATCTTGTGGTGCGGGTTCTGAGCACAATGGCCTCCTGAGATAAGCGGTTTCCTAGGATACGGTTTCCAAGGATACGGTTGCCTTGGTTACTGCATTCTAGAATGCGGTGTGTCGGGATCTAGAATCTTGTGGTGCTGGTTCTGAGCACAATGGCCTCCTGAGATAAGCGGTTTCCTAGGATACGGTTTCCAAGGATACGGTTGCCTTGGTTACTGCATTCTAGAATGGGTTGTGTCGGGATCTAGAATCTTGTGGTGCGGGTTCTGAGCACAATGGCCTCCTGAGATAAGCGGTTTCCTAGGATACGGTTTCCAAGGATACGGTTGCCTTGGTTACTGCATTCTAGAATGCGGTGTGTCGGGATCTAGAATCTTGTGGTGCGGGTTCTGAGCACAATGGCCTCCTGAGATAAGCGGTTTCCTAGGATACGGTTTCCAAGGATACGGTTGCCTTGGTTACTGCATTCTAGAATGCGGTGTGTCGGGATCTAGAATCTTGTGGTGCTGGTTCTGAGCACAATGGCCTCCTGAGATAAGCGGTTTCCTAGGATACGGTTTCCAAGGATACGGTTGCCTTGGTTACTGCATTCTAGAATGCGGTGTGTCGGGATGTAGAATCTTGTGGTGCTGGTTCTGAGCACAATGGCCTCCGGAGATAAGCGGTTTCCTAGGATACGTTTTCCAAGGATACGGTTGCCTTGGTTACTGCATTCTAGAATGCGGTGTGTTGGGATCTAGAATCTTGTGGTGCGGGTTCTGAGCACAATGGCCTCCTGAGATAAGCGGTTTCCTAGGATACGGTTTCCAAGGATACGGTTGCCTTGGTTACTGCATTCTAGAATGCGGTGTGTCGGGATCTAGAACCTTGTGGTGCGGGTTCTGAGCACAATGGCCTCCTGAGATAAGCGGTTTCCTAGGATACGGTTTCCAAGCATACGGTTGCCTTGGTTACTGCATTCTAGAATGCGGTGTGTCGGGATCTAGAATCTTGTGGTGCTGGTTCTGAGCACAATGGCCTCCTGAGATAAGCGGTTTTAGGATACGGTTTCCAAGGATACGGTTGCCTTGGTTACTGCATTCTAGAATGCGGTGTGTCGGGATCTAGAATCTTGTGGTGCGGGTTCTGAGCACAATGGCCTCCTGAGATAAGCGGTTTCCTAGGATACGGTTTCCAAGGATACGGTTGCCTTGGTTACTGCATTCTAGAATGCGGTGTGTCGGGATCTAGAATCTTGTGGTGCTGGTTCTGAGCACAATGGCCTCCTGAGATAAGCGGTTTCCTAGGATACGGTTTCCAAGGATACGGTTGCCTTGGTTACTGCATTCTAGAATGCGGTGAGTCAGGATCTAGAACCTTGTGGTGTGGGTTCTGAGCACAATGGCCTCCAGAGTAAGCCGTTTCCTAGGATACGGTTTCCAAGGATACGGTTGCCTTGGTTACTGCATTCTAGAATGCGGTGTGTCAGGATGTAGAATCTTGTGGTGCTGGTTCTGAGCACAATGGCCTCCTGAGATAAGCGGTTTCCTAGGATACGGTTTCCAAGGATACGGTTGCCTTGGTTACTGCATTCTAGAATGCGGTGTGTCGGGATCTAGAATCTTGTGGTGCTGGTTCTGAGCACAATGGCCTCCTGAGATAAGCGGTTTCCTAGGATACGGTTTCCAAGGATACGGTTGCCTTGGTTACTGCATTCTAGAATGCGGTGTGTCAGGATGTAGAATCTTGTGGTGCTGGTTCTGAGCACAATGGCCTCCGGAGATAAGCGGTTTCCTAGGATACGTTTTCCAAGGATACGGTTGCCTTGGTTACTGCATTCTAGAATGCGGTGTGTCGGGATCTAGAATCTTGTGGTGCGGGTTCTGAGCACAATAGCCTCCTGAGATAAGAGGTTTCCTAGGATAAGGTTTCCAAGGATACGGTTGCCTTGGATACTGCATTCTAGAATGCGGTGTGTCGGGATCTAGAATCTTGTGGTGCGGGTTCTGAGCACAATGGCCTCCTGAGATAAGCGGTTTCCTAGGATACGGTTTCCAAGGATACGGTTGCCTTGGTTACTGCATTCTAGAATGCGGTGTGTCGGGATCTAGAATCTTGTGGTGCGGGTTCTGAGCACAATGGCCTCCTGAGATAAGCGGTTTCCTAGATAGGGTTTCCAAGGATACGGTTGCCTTGGTTACTGCATTCTAGAATGCGGTGTGTCGGGATCTAGAATCTTGTGGTGCTGGTTCTGAGCACAATGGCCTCCTGAGATAAGCGGTTTCCTAGGATACAGTTTCCAAGGATACGGTTGCCTTGGTTACTGCATTCTAGAATGCGGTGAGTCAGGATCTAGAACCTTGTGGTGTGGGTTCTGAGCACAATGGCCTCCAGAGTAAGCCGTTTCCTAGGATACGGTTTCCAAGGATACGGTTGCCTTGGTTACTGCATTCTAGAATGCGGTGTGTCAGGATGTAGAATCTTGTGGTGCTGGTTCTGAGCACAATGGCCTCCTGAGATAAGCGGTTTCCTAGGATACGGTTTCCAAGGATACGGTTGCCTTGGTTACTGCATTCTAGAATGCGGTGTGTCTGGATCTAGAATCTTGTGGTGCGGGTTCTGAGCACAATGGCCTCCTGAGATAAGCGGTTTCCTAGGATACGGTTTCCAAGGATACGGTTGCCTTGTTTACTACATTCTAGAATGCGGTGTGTCGGGATCTAGAATCTTGTGGTGCGGGTTCTGAGCACAATGGCCTCCTGAGATAAGCGGTTTCCTAGGATACGGTTTCCAAGCATACAGTTGCCTTGGTTACTGCATTCTAGAATGCGGTGTGTCGGGATCTAGAATCTTGTGGTGCGGGTTCTGAGCACAATGGCCCCCTGAGATAAGCGGTTTCCTAGGATACGGTTTCCAAGGATACGGTTGCCTTGGTTACTGCATTCTAGAATGCGGTGTGTCAGGATCTAGAATCTTGTGGTGCGGGTTCTGTGCACAATGGCCTCCTGAGATAAGCGGTTTCCTAGGATACGGTTTCCAAGGATACGGTTGCCTTGGTTACTGCATTCTAGAATGCGGTGTGTCGGGATCTAGAATCTTGTGGTGCGGGTTCTGAGCACAATGGCCTCCTGAGATAAGCGGTTTCCTAGGATACGGTTTCCAAGGATACGGTTGCCTTGGTTACTGCATTCTAGAATGCGGTGTGTCGGGATCTAGAATCTTGTGGTGCGGGTTCTGAGCACAATGGCCTCCTGAGATAAGCGGTTTCCTAGGATACGGTTTCCAAGGATACGGTTGCCTTGGTTACTGCATTCTAGAATGCGGTGTGTCGGGATCTAGAATCTTGTGGTGCGGGTTCTGAGCACAATGGCCTCCTGAGATAAGCGGTTTCCTAGGATACGGTTTCCAAGGATACGGTTGCCTTGGTTACTGCATTCTAGAATGCGGTGTGTCGGGATCTAGAATCTTGTGGTGCGGGTTCTGAGCACAATGGCCTCCTGAGATAAGCGGTTTCCTAGGATACGGTTTCCAAGGATACGGTTGCCTTGGTTACTGCATTCTAGAATGCGGTGTGTCGGGATCTAGAATCTTGTGGTGCGGGTTCTGAGCACAATGGCCTCCTGAGATAAGCGGTTTCCTAGGATACGGTTTCCAAGGATACGGTTGCCTTGGTTACTGCATTCTAGAATGCGGTGTGTCGGGATCTAGAATCTTGTGGTGCTGGTTCTGAGCACAATGGCCTCCTGAGATAAGCGGTTTCCTAGGATACGGTTTCCAAGGATACGGTTGCCTTGGTTACTGCATTCTAGAATGCGGTGTGTCGGGATGTAGAATCTTGTGGTGCTGGTTCTGAGCACAATGGCCTCCGGAGATAAGCGGTTTCCTAGGATACGTTTTCCAAGGATACGGTTGCCTTGGTTACTGCATTCTAGAATGCGGTGTGTTGGGATCTAGAATCTTGTGGTGCGGGTTCTGAGCACAATGGCCTCCTGAGATAAGCGGTTTCCTAGGATACGGTTTCCAAGGATACGGTTGCCTTGGTTACTGCATTCTAGAATGCGGTGTGTCGGGATCTAGAACCTTGTGGTGCGGGTTCTGAGCACAATGGCCTCCTGAGATAAGCGGTTTCCTAGGATACGGTTTCCAAGCATACGGTTGCCTTGGTTACTGCATTCTAGAATGCGGTGTGTCGGGATCTAGAATCTTGTGGTGCTGGTTCTGAGCACAATGGCCTCCTGAGATAAGCGGTTTTAGGATACGGTTTCCAAGGATACGGTTGCCTTGGTTACTGCATTCTAGAATGCGGTGTGTCGGGATCTAGAATCTTGTGGTGCGGGTTCTGAGCACAATGGCCTCCTGAGATAAGCGGTTTCCTAGGATACGGTTTCCAAGGATACGGTTGCCTTGGTTACTGCATTCTAGAATGCGGTGTGTCGGGATCTAGAATCTTGTGGTGCTGGTTCTGAGCACAATGGCCTCCTGAGATAAGCGGTTTCCTAGGATACGGTTTCCAAGGATACGGTTGCCTTGGTTACTGCATTCTAGAATGCGGTGAGTCAGGATCTAGAACCTTGTGGTGTGGGTTCTGAGCACAATGGCCTCCAGAGTAAGCCGTTTCCTAGGATACGGTTTCCAAGGATACGGTTGCCTTGGTTACTGCATTCTAGAATGCGGTGTGTCAGGATGTAGAATCTTGTGGTGCTGGTTCTGAGCACAATGGCCTCCTGAGATAAGCGGTTTCCTAGGATACGGTTTCCAAGGATACGGTTGCCTTGGTTACTGCATTCTAGAATGCGGTGTGTCGGGATCTAGAATCTTGTGGTGCTGGTTCTGAGCACAATGGCCTCCTGAGATAAGCGGTTTCCTAGGATACGGTTTCCAAGGATACGGTTGCCTTGGTTACTGCATTCTAGAATGCGGTGTGTCAGGATGTAGAATCTTGTGGTGCTGGTTCTGAGCACAATGGCCTCCGGAGATAAGCGGTTTCCTAGGATACGTTTTCCAAGGATACGGTTGCCTTGGTTACTGCATTCTAGAATGCGGTGTGTCGGGATCTAGAATCTTGTGGTGCGGGTTCTGAGCACAATAGCCTCCTGAGATAAGAGGTTTCCTAGGATAAGGTTTCCAAGGATACGGTTGCCTTGGATACTGCATTCTAGAATGCGGTGTGTCGGGATCTAGAATCTTGTGGTGCGGGTTCTGAGCACAATGGCCTCCTGAGATAAGCGGTTTCCTAGGATACGGTTTCCAAGGATACGGTTGCCTTGGTTACTGCATTCTAGAATGCGGTGTGTCGGGATCTAGAATCTTGTGGTGCGGGTTCTGAGCACAATGGCCTCCTGAGATAAGCGGTTTCCTAGATAGGGTTTCCAAGGATACGGTTGCCTTGGTTACTGCATTCTAGAATGCGGTGTGTCGGGATCTAGAATCTTGTGGTGCTGGTTCTGAGCACAATGGCCTCCTGAGATAAGCGGTTTCCTAGGATACGGTTTCCAAGGATACGGTTGCCTTGGTTACTGCATTCTAGAATGCGGTGAGTCAGGATCTAGAACCTTGTGGTGTGGGTTCTGAGCACAATGGCCTCCAGAGTAAGCCGTTTCCTAGGATACGGTTTCCAAGGATACGGTTGCCTTGGTTACTGCATTCTAGAATGCGGTGTGTCAGGATGTAGAATCTTGTGGTGCTGGTTCTGAGCACAATGGCCTCCTGAGATAAGCGGTTTCCTAGGATACGGTTTCCAAGGATACGGTTGCCTTGGTTACTGCATTCTAGAATGCGGTGTGTCTGGATCTAGAATCTTGTGGTGCGGGTTCTGAGCACAATGGCCTCCTGAGATAAGCGGTTTCCTAGGATACGGTTTCCAAGGATACGGTTGCCTTGTTTACTACATTCTAGAATGCGGTGTGTCGGGATCTAGAATCTTGTGGTGCGGGTTCTGAGCACAATGGCCTCCTGAGATAAGCGGTTTCCTAGGATACGGTTTCCAAGCATACAGTTGCCTTGGTTACTGCATTCTAGAATGCGGTGTGTCGGGATCTAGAATCTTGTGGTGCGGGTTCTGAGCACAATGGCCCCCTGAGATAAGCGGTTTCCTAGGATACGGTTTCCAAGGATACGGTTGCCTTGGTTACTGCATTCTAGAATGCGGTGTGTCAGGATCTAGAATCTTGTGGTGCGGGTTCTGTGCACAATGGCCTCCTGAGATAAGCGGTTTCCTAGGATACGGTTTCCAAGGATACGGTTGCCTTGGTTACTGCATTCTAGAATGCGGTGTGTCGGGATCTAGAATCCTGTGGTGCGGGTTCTGAGCACAATGGCCTCCTGAGATAAGCGGTTTCCTAGGATACGGTTTCCAAGGATACGGTTGCCTTGGTTACTGCATTCTAGAATGCGGTGTGTCGGGATCTAGAATCTTGTGGTGCGGGTTCTGAGCACAATGGCCTCCTGAGATAAGCGGTTTCCTAGGATACGGTTTCCAAGGATACGGTTGCCTTGGTTACTGCATTCTAGAATGCGGTGTGTCGGGATCTAGAATCTTGTGGTGCGGGTTCTGAGCACAATGGCCTCCTGAGATAAGCGGTTTCCTAGGATACGGTTTCCAAGGATACGGTTGCCTTGGTTACTGCATTCTAGAATGCGGTGTGTCGGGATCTAGAATCTTGTGGTGCGGGTTCTGAGCACAATGGCCTCCTGAGATAAGCGGTTTCCTAGGATAAGGTTTCCAAGGATACGGTTGCCTTGGATACTGCATTCTAGAATGCGGTGTGTCGGGATCTAGAATCTTGTGGTGCGGGTTCTGAGCACAATGGCCTCCTGAGATAAGCGGTTTCCTAGGATACGGTTTCCAAGGATACGGTTGCCTTGGTTACTGCATTCTAGAATGCGGTGTGTCGGGATCTAGAATCTTGTGGTGCGGGTTCTGAGCACAACGGCCTCCTGAGATAAGCGGTTTCCTAGGATACGGTTTCCAAGGATACGGTTGCCTTGGTTACTGCATTCTAGAATGCGGTGTGTCAGGATCTAGAATCTTGTGGTGCGGGTTCTGAGCACAATGGCCTCCTGAGATAAGCGGTTTCCTAGGATACGGTTTCCAAGGATACGGTTGCCTTGGATACTGCATTCTAGAATGCGGTGTGTCGGGATCTAGAATCTTGTGGTTCGCGTTCTGAGCACAATGGCCTCCAGAGATAAGCGGTTTCCTAGTATACGGTTTCCAAGGATACGGTTGCCTTGGATACTGCATTCTAGAATGCGGTGTGTCGGGATCTAGAATCTTGTGGTGCGGATTCTGAGCACAATAGCCTCCTGAGATAAGAGGTTTCCTAGGATAAGGTTTCCAAGGATACGGTTGCCTTGGATACTGCATTCTAGAATGCGGTGTGTCGGGATCTAGAATCTTGTGGTGCGGGTTCTGAGCACAATGGCCTCCTGAGATAAGCGGTTTCCTAGGATACGGTTTCCAAGGATACGGTTGCCTTGGTTACTGCATTCTAGAATGCGGTGTGTCGGGATCTAGAATCTTGTGGTGCGGGTTCTGAGCACAATGGCCTCCTGAGATAAGCGGTTTCCTAGATAGGGTTTCCAAGGATACGGTTGCCTTGGTTACTGCATTCTAGAATGCGGTGTGTCGGGATCTAGAATCTTGTGGTGCTGGTTCTGAGCACAATGGCCTCCTGAGATAAGCGGTTTCCTAGGATACGGTTTCCAAGGATACGGTTGCCTTGGTTACTGCATTCTAGAATGCGGTGAGTCAGGATCTAGAACCTTGTGGTGTGGGTTCTGAGCACAATGGCCTCCAGAGTAAGCCGTTTCCTAGGATACGGTTTCCAAGGATACGGTTGCCTTGGTTACTGCATTCTAGAATGCGGTGTGTCAGGATGTAGAATCTTGTGGTGCTGGTTCTGAGCACAATGGCCTCCTGAGATAAGCGGTTTCCTAGGATACGGTTTCCAAGGATACGGTTGCCTTGGTTACTGCATTCTAGAATGCGGTGTGTCTGGATCTAGAATCTTGTGGTGCGGGTTCTGAGCACAATGGCCTCCTGAGATAAGCGGTTTCCTAGGATACGGTTTCCAAGGATACGGTTGCCTTGTTTACTACATTCTAGAATGCGGTGTGTCGGGATCTAGAATCTTGTGGTGCGGGTTCTGAGCACAATGGCCTCCTGAGATAAGCGGTTTCCTAGGATACGGTTTCCAAGCATACGGTTGCCTTGGTTACTGCATTCTAGAATGCGGTGTGTCGGGATCTAGAATCTTGTGGTGCGGGTTCTGAGCACAATGGCCCCCTGAGATAAGCGGTTTCCTAGGATACGGTTTCCAAGGATACGGTTGCCTTGGTTACTGCATTCTAGAATGGGGTGTGTCGGGATCTAGAATCTTGTGGTGCGGATTCTGAGCACAATGGCCTCCTGAGATAAGCGGTTTCCTAGGATACGGTTTCCAAGGATACGGTTGCCTTGGTTACTGCATTCTAGAATGCGGTGTGTCGGGATCTAGAATCTTGTGGTGCGGGTTCTGAGCACAATGGCCTCCTGAGATAAGCGGTTTCCTAGGATACGGTTTCCAAGGATACGGTTGCCTTGGTTACTGCATTCTAGAATGCGGTGTGTCGGGATCTAGAATCTTGTGGTGCGGGTTCTGAGCACAATGGCCTCCTGAGATAAGCGGTTTCCTAGATACGGTTTCCAAGGATACAGTTGCCTTGGTTACTGCATTCTAGAATGCGGTGTGTCGGGATCTAGAATCTTGTGGTGCTGGTTGTGAGCACAATGGCCTCCTGAGATAAGCGGTTTCCTAGGATACGGTTTCCAAGGATACGGTTGCCTTGGTTACTGCATTCTAGAATGCGGTGAGTCAGGATCTAGAACCTTGTGGTGTGGGTTCTGAGCACAATGGCCTCCAGAGTAAGCCGTTTCCTAGGATACGGTTTCCAAGGATACGGTTGCCTTGGTTACTGCATTCTAGAATGCGGTGTGTCAGGATGTAGAATCTTGTGGTGCTGGTTCTGAGCACAATGGCCTCCTGAGATAAGCGGTTTCCTAGGATACGGTTTCCAAGGATACGGTTGCCTTGGTTACTGCATTCTAGAATGCGGTGTGTCGGGATCTAGAATCTTGTGGTGCTGGTTCTGAGCACAATGGCCTCCTGAGATAAGCGGTTTCCTAGGATACGGTTTCCAAGGATACGGTTGCCTTGGTTACTGCATTCTAGAATGCGGTGTGTCAGGATGTAGAATCTTGTGGTGCTGGTTCTGAGCACAATGGCCTCCGGAGATAAGCGGTTTCCTAGGATACGTTTTCCAAGGATACGGTTGCCTTGGTTACTGCATTCTAGAATGCGGTGTGTCGGGATCTAGAATCTTGTGGTGCGGGTTCTGAGCACAATGGCCTCCTGAGATAAGCGGTTTCCTAGGATACGGTTTCCAAGGATACGGTTGCCTTGGTTACTGCATTCTAGAATGCGGTGTGTCGGGATCTAGAACCTTGTGGTGCGGGTTCTGAGCACAATGGCCTCCTGAGATAAGCGGTTTCCTAGGATACGGTTTCCAAGCATACGGTTGCCTTGGTTACTGCATTCTAGAATGCGGTGTGTCGGGATCTAGAATCTTGTGGTGCTGGTTCTGAGCACAATGGCCTCCTGAGATAAGCGGTTTTAGGATACGGTTTCCAAGGATACGGTTGCCTTGGTTACTGCATTCTAGAATGCGGTGTGTCGGGATCTAGAATCTTGTGGTGCGGGTTCTGAGCACAATGGCCTCCTGAGATAAGCGGTTTCCTAGGATACGGTTTCCAAGGATACGGTTGCCTTGGTTACTGCATTCTAGAATGCGGTGTGTCGGGATCTAGAATCTTGTGGTGCTGGTTCTGAGCACAATGGCCTCCTGAGATAAGCGGTTTCCTAGGATACGGTTTCCAAGGATACGGTTGCCTTGGTTACTGCATTCTAGAATGGGTTGTGTCGGGATCTAGAATCTTGTGGTGCGGGTTCTGAGCACAATGGCCTCCTGAGATAAGCGGTTTCCTAGGATACGGTTTCCAAGGATACGGTTGCCTTGGTTACTGCATTCTAGAATGCGGTGTGTCGGGATCTAGAATCTTGTGGTGCGGGTTCTGAGCACAATGGCCTCCTGAGATAAGCGGTTTCCTAGGATACGGTTTCCAAGGATACGGTTGCCTTGGTTACTGCATTCTAGAATGCGGTGTGTCGGGATCTAGAATCTTGTGGTGCTGGTTCTGAGCACAATGGCCTCCTGAGATAAGCGGTTTCCTAGGATACGGTTTCCAAGGATACGGTTGCCTTGGTTACTGCATTCTAGAATGCGGTGTGTCGGGATGTAGAATCTTGTGGTGCTGGTTCTGAGCACAATGGCCTCCGGAGATAAGCGGTTTCCTAGGATACGTTTTCCAAGGATACGGTTGCCTTGGTTACTGCATTCTAGAATGCGGTGTGTTGGGATCTAGAATCTTGTGGTGCGGGTTCTGAGCACAATGGCCTCCTGAGATAAGCGGTTTCCTAGGATACGGTTTCCAAGGATACGGTTGCCTTGGTTACTGCATTCTAGAATGCGGTGTGTCGGGATCTAGAACCTTGTGGTGCGGGTTCTGAGCACAATGGCCTCCTGAGATAAGCGGTTTCCTAGGATACGGTTTCCAAGCATACGGTTGCCTTGGTTACTGCATTCTAGAATGCGGTGTGTCGGGATCTAGAATCTTGTGGTGCTGGTTCTGAGCACAATGGCCTCCTGAGATAAGCGGTTTTAGGATACGGTTTCCAAGGATACGGTTGCCTTGGTTACTGCATTCTAGAATGCGGTGTGTCGGGATCTAGAATCTTGTGGTGCGGGTTCTGAGCACAATGGCCTCCTGAGATAAGCGGTTTCCTAGGATACGGTTTCCAAGGATACGGTTGCCTTGGTTACTGCATTCTAGAATGCGGTGTGTCGGGATCTAGAATCTTGTGGTGCTGGTTCTGAGCACAATGGCCTCCTGAGATAAGCGGTTTCCTAGGATACGGTTTCCAAGGATACGGTTGCCTTGGTTACTGCATTCTAGAATGCGGTGAGTCAGGATCTAGAACCTTGTGGTGTGGGTTCTGAGCACAATGGCCTCCAGAGTAAGCCGTTTCCTAGGATACGGTTTCCAAGGATACGGTTGCCTTGGTTACTGCATTCTAGAATGCGGTGTGTCAGGATGTAGAATCTTGTGGTGCTGGTTCTGAGCACAATGGCCTCCTGAGATAAGCGGTTTCCTAGGATACGGTTTCCAAGGATACGGTTGCCTTGGTTACTGCATTCTAGAATGCGGTGTGTCGGGATCTAGAATCTTGTGGTGCTGGTTCTGAGCACAATGGCCTCCTGAGATAAGCGGTTTCCTAGGATACGGTTTCCAAGGATACGGTTGCCTTGGTTACTGCATTCTAGAATGCGGTGTGTCAGGATGTAGAATCTTGTGGTGCTGGTTCTGAGCACAATGGCCTCCGGAGATAAGCGGTTTCCTAGGATACGTTTTCCAAGGATACGGTTGCCTTGGTTACTGCATTCTAGAATGCGGTGTGTCGGGATCTAGAATCTTGTGGTGCGGGTTCTGAGCACAATAGCCTCCTGAGATAAGAGGTTTCCTAGGATAAGGTTTCCAAGGATACGGTTGCCTTGGATACTGCATTCTAGAATGCGGTGTGTCGGGATCTAGAATCTTGTGGTGCGGGTTCTGAGCACAATGGCCTCCTGAGATAAGCGGTTTCCTAGGATACGGTTTCCAAGGATACGGTTGCCTTGGTTACTGCATTCTAGAATGCGGTGTGTCGGGATCTAGAATCTTGTGGTGCGGGTTCTGAGCACAATGGCCTCCTGAGATAAGCGGTTTCCTAGATAGGGTTTCCAAGGATACGGTTGCCTTGGTTACTGCATTCTAGAATGCGGTGTGTCGGGATCTAGAATCTTGTGGTGCTGGTTCTGAGCACAATGGCCTCCTGAGATAAGCGGTTTCCTAGGATACGGTTTCCAAGGATACGGTTGCCTTGGTTACTGCATTCTAGAATGCGGTGAGTCAGGATCTAGAACCTTGTGGTGTGGGTTCTGAGCACAATGGCCTCCAGAGTAAGCCGTTTCCTAGGATACGGTTTCCAAGGATACGGTTGCCTTGGTTACTGCATTCTAGAATGCGGTGTGTCAGGATGTAGAATCTTGTGGTGCTGGTTCTGAGCACAATGGCCTCCTGAGATAAGCGGTTTCCTAGGATACGGTTTCCAAGGATACGGTTGCCTTGGTTACTGCATTCTAGAATGCGGTGTGTCTGGATCTAGAATCTTGTGGTGCGGGTTCTGAGCACAATGGCCTCCTGAGATAAGCGGTTTCCTAGGATACGGTTTCCAAGGATACGGTTGCCTTGTTTACTACATTCTAGAATGCGGTGTGTCGGGATCTAGAATCTTGTGGTGCGGGTTCTGAGCACAATGGCCTCCTGAGATAAGCGGTTTCCTAGGATACGGTTTCCAAGCATACAGTTGCCTTGGTTACTGCATTCTAGAATGCGGTGTGTCGGGATCTAGAATCTTGTGGTGCGGGTTCTGAGCACAATGGCCCCCTGAGATAAGCGGTTTCCTAGGATACGGTTTCCAAGGATACGGTTGCCTTGGTTACTGCATTCTAGAATGCGGTGTGTCAGGATCTAGAATCTTGTGGTGCGGGTTCTGTGCACAATGGCCTCCTGAGATAAGCGGTTTCCTAGGATACGGTTTCCAAGGATACGGTTGCCTTGGTTACTGCATTCTAGAATGCGGTGTGTCGGGATCTAGAATCTTGTGGTGCGGGTTCTGAGCACAATGGCCTCCTGAGATAAGCGGTTTCCTAGGATACGGTTTCCAAGGATACGGTTGCCTTGGTTACTGCATTCTAGAATGCGGTGTGTCGGGATCTAGAATCTTGTGGTGCGGGTTCTGAGCACAATGGCCTCCTGAGATAAGCGGTTTCCTAGGATACGGTTTCCAAGGATACGGTTGCCTTGGTTACTGCATTCTAGAATGCGGTGTGTCGGGATCTAGAATCTTGTGGTGCGGGTTCTGAGCACAATGGCCTCCTGAGATAAGCGGTTTCCTAGGATACGGTTTCCAAGGATACGGTTGCCTTGGTTACTGCATTCTAGAATGCGGTGTGTCGGGATCTAGAATCTTGTGGTGCGGGTTCTGAGCACAATGGCCTCCTGAGATAAGCGGTTTCCTAGGATACGGTTTCCAAGGATACGGTTGCCTTGGTTACTGCATTCTAGAATGCGGTGTGTCGGGATCTAGAATCTTGTGGTGCGGGTTCTGAGCACAATGGCCTCCTGAGATAAGCGGTTTCCTAGGATACGGTTTCCAAGGATACGGTTGCCTTGGTTACTGCATTCTAGAATGCGGTGTGTCGGGATCTAGAATCTTGTGGTGCTGGTTCTGAGCACAATGGCCTCCTGAGATAAGCGGTTTCCTAGGATACGGTTTCCAAGGATACGGTTGCCTTGGTTACTGCATTCTAGAATGCGGTGTGTCGGGATGTAGAATCTTGTGGTGCTGGTTCTGAGCACAATGGCCTCCGGAGATAAGCGGTTTCCTAGGATACGTTTTCCAAGGATACGGTTGCCTTGGTTACTGCATTCTAGAATGCGGTGTGTTGGGATCTAGAATCTTGTGGTGCGGGTTCTGAGCACAATGGCCTCCTGAGATAAGCGGTTTCCTAGGATACGGTTTCCAAGGATACGGTTGCCTTGGTTACTGCATTCTAGAATGCGGTGTGTCGGGATCTAGAACCTTGTGGTGCGGGTTCTGAGCACAATGGCCTCCTGAGATAAGCGGTTTCCTAGGATACGGTTTCCAAGCATACGGTTGCCTTGGTTACTGCATTCTAGAATGCGGTGTGTCGGGATCTAGAATCTTGTGGTGCTGGTTCTGAGCACAATGGCCTCCTGAGATAAGCGGTTTTAGGATACGGTTTCCAAGGATACGGTTGCCTTGGTTACTGCATTCTAGAATGCGGTGTGTCGGGATCTAGAATCTTGTGGTGCGGGTTCTGAGCACAATGGCCTCCTGAGATAAGCGGTTTCCTAGGATACGGTTTCCAAGGATACGGTTGCCTTGGTTACTGCATTCTAGAATGCGGTGTGTCGGGATCTAGAATCTTGTGGTGCTGGTTCTGAGCACAATGGCCTCCTGAGATAAGCGGTTTCCTAGGATACGGTTTCCAAGGATACGGTTGCCTTGGTTACTGCATTCTAGAATGCGGTGAGTCAGGATCTAGAACCTTGTGGTGTGGGTTCTGAGCACAATGGCCTCCAGAGTAAGCCGTTTCCTAGGATACGGTTTCCAAGGATACGGTTGCCTTGGTTACTGCATTCTAGAATGCGGTGTGTCAGGATGTAGAATCTTGTGGTGCTGGTTCTGAGCACAATGGCCTCCTGAGATAAGCGGTTTCCTAGGATACGGTTTCCAAGGATACGGTTGCCTTGGTTACTGCATTCTAGAATGCGGTGTGTCGGGATCTAGAATCTTGTGGTGCTGGTTCTGAGCACAATGGCCTCCTGAGATAAGCGGTTTCCTAGGATACGGTTTCCAAGGATACGGTTGCCTTGGTTACTGCATTCTAGAATGCGGTGTGTCAGGATGTAGAATCTTGTGGTGCTGGTTCTGAGCACAATGGCCTCCGGAGATAAGCGGTTTCCTAGGATACGTTTTCCAAGGATACGGTTGCCTTGGTTACTGCATTCTAGAATGCGGTGTGTCGGGATCTAGAATCTTGTGGTGCGGGTTCTGAGCACAATAGCCTCCTGAGATAAGAGGTTTCCTAGGATAAGGTTTCCAAGGATACGGTTGCCTTGGATACTGCATTCTAGAATGCGGTGTGTCGGGATCTAGAATCTTGTGGTGCGGGTTCTGAGCACAATGGCCTCCTGAGATAAGCGGTTTCCTAGGATACGGTTTCCAAGGATACGGTTGCCTTGGTTACTGCATTCTAGAATGCGGTGTGTCGGGATCTAGAATCTTGTGGTGCGGGTTCTGAGCACAATGGCCTCCTGAGATAAGCGGTTTCCTAGATAGGGTTTCCAAGGATACGGTTGCCTTGGTTACTGCATTCTAGAATGCGGTGTGTCGGGATCTAGAATCTTGTGGTGCTGGTTCTGAGCACAATGGCCTCCTGAGATAAGCGGTTTCCTAGGATACGGTTTCCAAGGATACGGTTGCCTTGGTTACTGCATTCTAGAATGCGGTGAGTCAGGATCTAGAACCTTGTGGTGTGGGTTCTGAGCACAATGGCCTCCAGAGTAAGCCGTTTCCTAGGATACGGTTTCCAAGGATACGGTTGCCTTGGTTACTGCATTCTAGAATGCGGTGTGTCAGGATGTAGAATCTTGTGGTGCTGGTTCTGAGCACAATGGCCTCCTGAGATAAGCGGTTTCCTAGGATACGGTTTCCAAGGATACGGTTGCCTTGGTTACTGCATTCTAGAATGCGGTGTGTCTGGATCTAGAATCTTGTGGTGCGGGTTCTGAGCACAATGGCCTCCTGAGATAAGCGGTTTCCTAGGATACGGTTTCCAAGGATACGGTTGCCTTGTTTACTACATTCTAGAATGCGGTGTGTCGGGATCTAGAATCTTGTGGTGCGGGTTCTGAGCACAATGGCCTCCTGAGATAAGCGGTTTCCTAGGATACGGTTTCCAAGCATACAGTTGCCTTGGTTACTGCATTCTAGAATGCGGTGTGTCGGGATCTAGAATCTTGTGGTGCGGGTTCTGAGCACAATGGCCCCCTGAGATAAGCGGTTTCCTAGGATACGGTTTCCAAGGATACGGTTGCCTTGGTTACTGCATTCTAGAATGCGGTGTGTCAGGATCTAGAATCTTGTGGTGCGGGTTCTGTGCACAATGGCCTCCTGAGATAAGCGGTTTCCTAGGATACGGTTTCCAAGGATACGGTTGCCTTGGTTACTGCATTCTAGAATGCGGTGTGTCGGGATCTAGAATCTTGTGGTGCGGGTTCTGAGCACAATGGCCTCCTGAGATAAGCGGTTTCCTAGGATACGGTTTCCAAGGATACGGTTGCCTTGGTTACTGCATTCTAGAATGCGGTGTGTCGGGATCTAGAATCTTGTGGTGCGGGTTCTGAGCACAATGGCCTCCTGAGATAAGCGGTTTCCTAGGATACGGTTTCCAAGGATACGGTTGCCTTGGTTACTGCATTCTAGAATGCGGTGTGTCGGGATCTAGAATCTTGTGGTGCGGGTTCTGAGCACAATGGCCTCCTGAGATAAGCGGTTTCCTAGGATACGGTTTCCAAGGATACGGTTGCCTTGGTTACTGCATTCTAGAATGCGGTGTGTCGGGATCTAGAATCTTGTGGTGCGGGTTCTGAGCACAATGGCCTCCTGAGATAAGCGGTTTCCTAGGATAAGGTTTCCAAGGATACGGTTGCCTTGGATACTGCATTCTAGAATGCGGTGTGTCGGGATCTAGAATCTTGTGGTGCGGGTTCTGAGCACAATGGCCTCCTGAGATAAGCGGTTTCCTAGGATACGGTTTCCAAGGATACGGTTGCCTTGGTTACTGCATTCTAGAATGCGGTGTGTCGGGATCTAGAATCTTGTGGTGCGGGTTCTGAGCACAACGGCCTCCTGAGATAAGCGGTTTCCTAGGATACGGTTTCCAAGGATACGGTTGCCTTGGTTACTGCATTCTAGAATGCGGTGTGTCAGGATCTAGAATCTTGTGGTGCGGGTTCTGAGCACAATGGCCTCCTGAGATAAGCGGTTTCCTAGGATACGGTTTCCAAGGATACGGTTGCCTTGGATACTGCATTCTAGAATGCGGTGTGTCGGGATCTAGAATCTTGTGGTTCGCGTTCTGAGCACAATGGCCTCCAGAGATAAGCGGTTTCCTAGTATACGGTTTCCAAGGATACGGTTGCCTTGGATACTGCATTCTAGAATGCGGTGTGTCGGGATCTAGAATCTTGTGGTGCGGATTCTGAGCACAATAGCCTCCTGAGATAAGAGGTTTCCTAGGATAAGGTTTCCAAGGATACGGTTGCCTTGGATACTGCATTCTAGAATGCGGTGTGTCGGGATCTAGAATCTTGTGGTGCGGGTTCTGAGCACAATGGCCTCCTGAGATAAGCGGTTTCCTAGGATACGGTTTCCAAGGATACGGTTGCCTTGGTTACTGCATTCTAGAATGCGGTGTGTCGGGATCTAGAATCTTGTGGTGCGGGTTCTGAGCACAATGGCCTCCTGAGATAAGCGGTTTCCTAGATAGGGTTTCCAAGGATACGGTTGCCTTGGTTACTGCATTCTAGAATGCGGTGTGTCGGGATCTAGAATCTTGTGGTGCTGGTTCTGAGCACAATGGCCTCCTGAGATAAGCGGTTTCCTAGGATACGGTTTCCAAGGATACGGTTGCCTTGGTTACTGCATTCTAGAATGCGGTGAGTCAGGATCTAGAACCTTGTGGTGTGGGTTCTGAGCACAATGGCCTCCAGAGTAAGCCGTTTCCTAGGATACGGTTTCCAAGGATACGGTTGCCTTGGTTACTGCATTCTAGAATGCGGTGTGTCAGGATGTAGAATCTTGTGGTGCTGGTTCTGAGCACAATGGCCTCCTGAGATAAGCGGTTTCCTAGGATACGGTTTCCAAGGATACGGTTGCCTTGGTTACTGCATTCTAGAATGCGGTGTGTCTGGATCTAGAATCTTGTGGTGCGGGTTCTGAGCACAATGGCCTCCTGAGATAAGCGGTTTCCTAGGATACGGTTTCCAAGGATACGGTTGCCTTGTTTACTACATTCTAGAATGCGGTGTGTCGGGATCTAGAATCTTGTGGTGCGGGTTCTGAGCACAATGGCCTCCTGAGATAAGCGGTTTCCTAGGATACGGTTTCCAAGCATACGGTTGCCTTGGTTACTGCATTCTAGAATGCGGTGTGTCGGGATCTAGAATCTTGTGGTGCGGGTTCTGAGCACAATGGCCCCCTGAGATAAGCGGTTTCCTAGGATACGGTTTCCAAGGATACGGTTGCCTTGGTTACTGCATTCTAGAATGCGGTGTGTCAGGATCTAGAATCTTGTGGTGCGGGTTCTGTGCACAATGGCCTCCTGAGATAAGCGGTTTCCTAGGATACGGTTTCCAAGGATACGGTTGCCTTGGTTACTGCATTCTAGAATGCGGTGTGTCGGGATCTAGAATCTTGTGGTGCGGGTTCTGAGCACAATGGCCTCCTGAGATAAGCGGTTTCCTAGGATACGGTTTCCAAGGATACGGTTGCCTTGGTTACTGCATTCTAGAATGCGGTGTGTCGGGATCTAGAATCTTGTGGTGCGGGTTCTGAGCACAATGGCCTCCTGAGATAAGCGGTTTCCTAGGATACGGTTTCCAAGGATACGGTTGCCTTGGTTACTGCATTCTAGAATGCGGTGTGTCGGGATCTAGAATCTTGTGGTGCGGGTTCTGAGCACAATGGCCTCCTGAGATAAGCGGTTTCCTAGGATACGGTTTCCAAGGATACGGTTGCCTTGGTTACTGCATTCTAGAATGCAGTGTGTCGGGATCTAGAATCTTGTGGTGCTGGTTCTGAGCACAATGGCCTCCTGAGATAAGCGGTTTCCTAGGATACGGTTTCCAAGGATACGGTTGCCTTGGTTACTGCATTCTAGAATGCGGTGTGTCGGGATCTAGAATCTTGTGGTGCTGGTTCTGAGCACAATGGCCTCCTGAGATAAGCGGTTTCCTAGGATACGGTTTCCAAGGATACGGTTGCCTTGGTTACTGCATTCTAGAATGCGGTGTGTCGGGCTCTAGAATCTTGTGGTGCGGGTTCTGAGCACAATGGCCTCCTGAGATAAGCGGTTTCCTAGGATACGGTTTCCAAGGATACGGTTGCCTTGGTTACTGCATTCTAGAATGCGGTGTGTCGGGATCTAGAATCTTGTGGTGCTGGTTCTGAGCACAATGGCCTCCTGAGATAAGCGGTTTCCTAGATTACGGTTTCCAAGGATACGGTTGCCTTGGTTACTGCATTCTAGAATGCGGTGTGTCGGGATCTAGAATCTTGTGGTGCGGGTTCTGAGCACAATGGCCTCCTGAGATAAGCGGTTTCCTAGGATACGTTTTCCAAGGATACGGTTGCCTTGGATACTGCATTCTAGAATGCGGTGTGTCGGGATCTAGAATCTTGTGGTGCGGGTTCTGAGCACAATGGCCTCCTGAGATAAGCGGTTTACTAGGATAAGGTTTCCAAGGATACGGTTGCCTTGGATACTGCATTCTAGAATGCGGTGTGTCGGGATCTAGAATCTTGTGGTGCGGGTTCTGAGCACAATGGCCTCCTGAGATAAGCGGTTTCCTAGGATAAGGTTTCAAGGATACGGTTGCCTTGGTTACTGCATTCTAGAATGCGGTGTGTCGGGATCTAGAATCTTGTGGTTCGCGTTCTGAGCACAATGGCCTCCTGAGATAAGCGGTTTCCTAGTATACGGTTTCCAAGGATACGGTTGCCTTGGTTACTGCATTCTAGAATGCGGTGTGTCGGGATCTAGAATCTTGTGGTGCGGGTTCTGAGCACAATGGCCTCCTGAGATAAGCGGTTTCCTAGGATAAGGTTTCCAAGGATACGGTTGCCTTGGATACTGCATTCTAGAATGCGGTGTGTCGGGATCTAGAATCTTGTGGTGCGGGTTCTGAGCACAATGGCCTCCTGAGATAAGCGGTTTCCTAGGATACGGTTTCCAAGGATACGGTTGCCTTGGTTACTGCATTCTAGAATGCGGTGTGTCGGGATCTAGAATCTTGTGGTGCGGGTTTGAGCACAACGGCCTCCTGAGATAAGCGGTTTCCTAGGATACGGTTTCCAAGGATACGGTTGCCTTGGTTACTGCATTCTAGAATGCGGTGTGTCGGGATCTAGAATCTTGTGGTGCTGGTTCTGAGCACAACGGCCTCCTGAGATAAGCGGTTTCCTAAGATACGGTTTCCAAGGATACGGTTGCCTTGGTTACTGCATTCTAGAATGCGGTGTGTCGGGATCTAGAATCTTGTGGTGCGGGTTCTGAGCACAATGGCCTCCTGAGATAAGCGGTTTCCTAGGATACGGTTTCCAAGGATACGGTTGCCTTGGTTACTGCATTCTAGAATTCGGTGTGTCGGGATCTAGAATCTTGTGGTGCGGGTTCTGAGCACAATGGCCTCCTGAGATAAGCGGTTTCCTAGGATACGGTTTCCAAGGATACGGTTGCCTTGGATACTGCATTCTAGAATGACGTGTGTTAGGATCCTGAATCTTGTGGTGCGGGTTCTGAGCACAATGGCCTCCTGAGATAAGCGGTTTCCTAGGATAAGGTTTCCAAGGATACGGTTGCCTTGGTTACTGCATTCCAGAATGCGGTGTGTCAGGATCTAGAATCTTGTGGTGCGGGTTCTGAGCACAATGGCCTCCTGAGATAACCGGTTTCCTAGGATACCGTTTCCAAGGATACGGTTGCCTTAGATACTGCATTCTAGAATGCGGTGTGTCGGGATCTAGAATCTTGTGGTGCGGGTTCTGAGCACAATGGCCTCCTGAGATAAGCGGTTTCCTAGGATACGGTTTCCAAGGATACGGTTGCCTTGGTTACTGCATTCTAGAATGCGGTGTGTCGGGATCTAGAATCTTGTGGTGCGGGTTCTGAGCACAATGGCCTCCTGAGATAAGCGGTTTCCTAGGATAAGGTTTCCAAGGATACGGTTGCCTTGGATACTGCATTCTAGAATGCGGTGTGTCGGGATCTAGAATCTTGTGGTGCGGGTTCTGAGCACAATGGCCTCCTGAGATAAGCGGTTTCCTAGGATACGGTTTCCAAGGATACGGTTGCCTTGGTTACTGCATTCTAGAATGCGGTGTGTCGGGATCTAGAATCTTGTGGTGCGGGTTCTGAGCACAACGGCCTCCTGAGATAAGCGGTTTCCTAGGATACGGTTTCCAAGGATACGGTTGCCTTGGTTACTGCATTCTAGAATGCGGTGTGTCGGGATCTAGAATCTTGTGGTTCGCGTTCTGAGCACAATGGCCTCCTGAGATAAGCGGTTTCCTAGTATACGGTTTCCAAGGATACGGTTGCCTTGGATACTGCATTCTAGAATGCGGTGTGTCGGGATCTAGAATCTTGTGGTGCGGGTTCTGAGCACAATAGCCTCCTGAGATAAGAGGTTTCCTAGGATAAGGTTTCCAAGGATACGGTTGCCTTGGATACTGCATTCTAGAATGCGGTGTGTCGGGATCTAGAATCTTGTGGTGCGGGTTCTGAGCACAATGGCCTCCTGAGATAAGCGGTTTCCTAGGATACGGTTTCCAAGGATACGGTTGCCTTGGTTACTGCATTCTAGAATGCGGTGTGTCGGGATCTAGAATCTTGTGGTGCGGGTTCTGAGCACAATGGCCTCCTGAGATAAGCGGTTTCCTAGATAGGGTTTCCAAGGATACGGTTGCCTTGGTTACTGCATTCTAGAATGCGGTGTGTCGGGATCTAGAATCTTGTGGTGCTGGTTCTGAGCACAATGGCCTCCTGAGATAAGCGGTTTCCTAGGATACGGTTTCCAAGGATACGGTTGCCTTGGTTACTGCATTCTAGAATGCGGTGAGTCAGGATCTAGAACCTTGTGGTGTGGGTTCTGAGCACAATGGCCTCCAGAGTAAGCCGTTTCCTAGGATACGGTTTCCAAGGATACGGTTGCCTTGGTTACTGCATTCTAGAATGCGGTGTGTCAGGATGTAGAATCTTGTGGTGCTGGTTCTGAGCACAATGGCCTCCTGAGATAAGCGGTTTCCTAGGATACGGTTTCCAAGGATACGGTTGCCTTGGTTACTGCATTCTAGAATGCGGTGTGTCGGGATCTAGAATCTTGTGGTGCGGGTTCTGAGCACAATGGCCTCCTGGATAAGCGGTTTCCTAGGATACGGTTTCCAAGGATACGGTTGCCTTGGTTACTGCATTCTAGAATGCGGTGTGTCGGGATCTAGAATCTTGTGGTGCTGGTTCTGAGCATAATGGCCTCCTGAGATAAGCGGTTTCCTAGGATACGGTTTCCAAGGATACGGTTGCCTTGGTTACTGCATTCTAGAATGGGGTGTGTCGGGATCTAGAATCTTGTGGTGCGGATTCTGAGCACAATGGCCTCCTGAGATAAGCGGTTTCCTAGGATACGGTTTCCAAGGATACGGTTGCCTTGGTTACTGCATTCTAGAATGCGGTGTGTCGGGATCTAGAATCTTGTGGTGCGGGTTCTGAGCACAATGGCCTCCTGAGATAAGCGGTTTCCTAGGATACGGTTTCCAAGGATACGGTTGCCTTGGTTACTGCATTCTAGAATGCGGTGTGTCGGGATCTAGAATCTTGTGGTGCGGGTTCTGAGCACAATGGCCTCCTGAGATAAGCGGTTTCCTAGATACGGTTTCCAAGGATACAGTTGCCTTGGTTACTGCATTCTAGAATGCGGTGTGTCGGGATCTAGAATCTTGTGGTGCTGGTTGTGAGCACAATGGCCTCCTGAGATAAGCGGTTTCCTAGGATACGGTTTCCAAGGATACGGTTGCCTTGGTTACTGCATTCTAGAATGCGGTGAGTCAGGATCTAGAACCTTGTGGTGTGGGTTCTGAGCACAATGGCCTCCAGAGTAAGCCGTTTCCTAGGATACGGTTTCCAAGGATACGGTTGCCTTGGTTACTGCATTCTAGAATGCGGTGTGTCAGGATGTAGAATCTTGTGGTGCTGGTTCTGAGCACAATGGCCTCCTGAGATAAGCGGTTTCCTAGGATACGGTTTCCAAGGATACGGTTGCCTTGGTTACTGCATTCTAGAATGCGGTGTGTCGGGATCTAGAATCTTGTGGTGCTGGTTCTGAGCACAATGGCCTCCTGAGATAAGCGGTTTCCTAGGATACGGTTTCCAAGGATACGGTTGCCTTGGTTACTGCATTCTAGAATGCGGTGTGTCAGGATGTAGAATCTTGTGGTGCTGGTTCTGAGCACAATGGCCTCCGGAGATAAGCGGTTTCCTAGGATACGTTTTCCAAGGATACGGTTGCCTTGGTTACTGCATTCTAGAATGCGGTGTGTCGGGATCTAGAATCTTGTGGTGCGGGTTCTGAGCACAATGGCCTCCTGAGATAAGCGGTTTCCTAGGATACGGTTTCCAAGGATACGGTTGCCTTGGTTACTGCATTCTAGAATGCGGTGTGTCGGGATCTAGAACCTTGTGGTGCGGGTTCTGAGCACAATGGCCTCCTGAGATAAGCGGTTTCCTAGGATACGGTTTCCAAGCATACGGTTGCCTTGGTTACTGCATTCTAGAATGCGGTGTGTCGGGATCTAGAATCTTGTGGTGCTGGTTCTGAGCACAATGGCCTCCTGAGATAAGCGGTTTTAGGATACGGTTTCCAAGGATACGGTTGCCTTGGTTACTGCATTCTAGAATGCGGTGTGTCGGGATCTAGAATCTTGTGGTGCGGGTTCTGAGCACAATGGCCTCCTGAGATAAGCGGTTTCCTAGGATACGGTTTCCAAGGATACGGTTGCCTTGGTTACTGCATTCTAGAATGCGGTGTGTCGGGATCTAGAATCTTGTGGTGCTGGTTCTGAGCACAATGGCCTCCTGAGATAAGCGGTTTCCTAGGATACGGTTTCCAAGGATACGGTTGCCTTGGTTACTGCATTCTAGAATGGGTTGTGTCGGGATCTAGAATCTTGTGGTGCGGGTTCTGAGCACAATGGCCTCCTGAGATAAGCGGTTTCCTAGGATACGGTTTCCAAGGATACGGTTGCCTTGGTTACTGCATTCTAGAATGCGGTGTGTCGGGATCTAGAATCTTGTGGTGCGGGTTCTGAGCACAATGGCCTCCTGAGATAAGCGGTTTCCTAGGATACGGTTTCCAAGGATACGGTTGCCTTGGTTACTGCATTCTAGAATGCGGTGTGTCGGGATCTAGAATCTTGTGGTGCTGGTTCTGAGCACAATGGCCTCCTGAGATAAGCGGTTTCCTAGGATACGGTTTCCAAGGATACGGTTGCCTTGGTTACTGCATTCTAGAATGCGGTGTGTCGGGATGTAGAATCTTGTGGTGCTGGTTCTGAGCACAATGGCCTCCGGAGATAAGCGGTTTCCTAGGATACGTTTTCCAAGGATACGGTTGCCTTGGTTACTGCATTCTAGAATGCGGTGTGTTGGGATCTAGAATCTTGTGGTGCGGGTTCTGAGCACAATGGCCTCCTGAGATAAGCGGTTTCCTAGGATACGGTTTCCAAGGATACGGTTGCCTTGGTTACTGCATTCTAGAATGCGGTGTGTCGGGATCTAGAACCTTGTGGTGCGGGTTCTGAGCACAATGGCCTCCTGAGATAAGCGGTTTCCTAGGATACGGTTTCCAAGCATACGGTTGCCTTGGTTACTGCATTCTAGAATGCGGTGTGTCGGGATCTAGAATCTTGTGGTGCTGGTTCTGAGCACAATGGCCTCCTGAGATAAGCGGTTTTAGGATACGGTTTCCAAGGATACGGTTGCCTTGGTTACTGCATTCTAGAATGCGGTGTGTCGGGATCTAGAATCTTGTGGTGCGGGTTCTGAGCACAATGGCCTCCTGAGATAAGCGGTTTCCTAGGATACGGTTTCCAAGGATACGGTTGCCTTGGTTACTGCATTCTAGAATGCGGTGTGTCGGGATCTAGAATCTTGTGGTGCTGGTTCTGAGCACAATGGCCTCCTGAGATAAGCGGTTTCCTAGGATACGGTTTCCAAGGATACGGTTGCCTTGGTTACTGCATTCTAGAATGCGGTGAGTCAGGATCTAGAACCTTGTGGTGTGGGTTCTGAGCACAATGGCCTCCAGAGTAAGCCGTTTCCTAGGATACGGTTTCCAAGGATACGGTTGCCTTGGTTACTGCATTCTAGAATGCGGTGTGTCAGGATGTAGAATCTTGTGGTGCTGGTTCTGAGCACAATGGCCTCCTGAGATAAGCGGTTTCCTAGGATACGGTTTCCAAGGATACGGTTGCCTTGGTTACTGCATTCTAGAATGCGGTGTGTCGGGATCTAGAATCTTGTGGTGCTGGTTCTGAGCACAATGGCCTCCTGAGATAAGCGGTTTCCTAGGATACGGTTTCCAAGGATACGGTTGCCTTGGTTACTGCATTCTAGAATGCGGTGTGTCAGGATGTAGAATCTTGTGGTGCTGGTTCTGAGCACAATGGCCTCCGGAGATAAGCGGTTTCCTAGGATACGTTTTCCAAGGATACGGTTGCCTTGGTTACTGCATTCTAGAATGCGGTGTGTCGGGATCTAGAATCTTGTGGTGCGGGTTCTGAGCACAATAGCCTCCTGAGATAAGAGGTTTCCTAGGATAAGGTTTCCAAGGATACGGTTGCCTTGGATACTGCATTCTAGAATGCGGTGTGTCGGGATCTAGAATCTTGTGGTGCGGGTTCTGAGCACAATGGCCTCCTGAGATAAGCGGTTTCCTAGGATACGGTTTCCAAGGATACGGTTGCCTTGGTTACTGCATTCTAGAATGCGGTGTGTCGGGATCTAGAATCTTGTGGTGCGGGTTCTGAGCACAATGGCCTCCTGAGATAAGCGGTTTCCTAGATAGGGTTTCCAAGGATACGGTTGCCTTGGTTACTGCATTCTAGAATGCGGTGTGTCGGGATCTAGAATCTTGTGGTGCTGGTTCTGAGCACAATGGCCTCCTGAGATAAGCGGTTTCCTAGGATACGGTTTCCAAGGATACGGTTGCCTTGGTTACTGCATTCTAGAATGCGGTGAGTCAGGATCTAGAACCTTGTGGTGTGGGTTCTGAGCACAATGGCCTCCAGAGTAAGCCGTTTCCTAGGATACGGTTTCCAAGGATACGGTTGCCTTGGTTACTGCATTCTAGAATGCGGTGTGTCAGGATGTAGAATCTTGTGGTGCTGGTTCTGAGCACAATGGCCTCCTGAGATAAGCGGTTTCCTAGGATACGGTTTCCAAGGATACGGTTGCCTTGGTTACTGCATTCTAGAATGCGGTGTGTCTGGATCTAGAATCTTGTGGTGCGGGTTCTGAGCACAATGGCCTCCTGAGATAAGCGGTTTCCTAGGATACGGTTTCCAAGGATACGGTTGCCTTGTTTACTACATTCTAGAATGCGGTGTGTCGGGATCTAGAATCTTGTGGTGCGGGTTCTGAGCACAATGGCCTCCTGAGATAAGCGGTTTCCTAGGATACGGTTTCCAAGCATACAGTTGCCTTGGTTACTGCATTCTAGAATGCGGTGTGTCGGGATCTAGAATCTTGTGGTGCGGGTTCTGAGCACAATGGCCCCCTGAGATAAGCGGTTTCCTAGGATACGGTTTCCAAGGATACGGTTGCCTTGGTTACTGCATTCTAGAATGCGGTGTGTCAGGATCTAGAATCTTGTGGTGCGGGTTCTGTGCACAATGGCCTCCTGAGATAAGCGGTTTCCTAGGATACGGTTTCCAAGGATACGGTTGCCTTGGTTACTGCATTCTAGAATGCGGTGTGTCGGGATCTAGAATCTTGTGGTGCGGGTTCTGAGCACAATGGCCTCCTGAGATAAGCGGTTTCCTAGGATACGGTTTCCAAGGATACGGTTGCCTTGGTTACTGCATTCTAGAATGCGGTGTGTCGGGATCTAGAATCTTGTGGTGCGGGTTCTGAGCACAATGGCCTCCTGAGATAAGCGGTTTCCTAGGATACGGTTTCCAAGGATACGGTTGCCTTGGTTACTGCATTCTAGAATGCGGTGTGTCGGGATCTAGAATCTTGTGGTGCGGGTTCTGAGCACAATGGCCTCCTGAGATAAGCGGTTTCCTAGGATACGGTTTCCAAGGATACGGTTGCCTTGGTTACTGCATTCTAGAATGCGGTGTGTCGGGATCTAGAATCTTGTGGTGCGGGTTCTGAGCACAATGGCCTCCTGAGATAAGCGGTTTCCTAGGATAAGGTTTCCAAGGATACGGTTGCCTTGGATACTGCATTCTAGAATGCGGTGTGTCGGGATCTAGAATCTTGTGGTGCGGGTTCTGAGCACAATGGCCTCCTGAGATAAGCGGTTTCCTAGGATACGGTTTCCAAGGATACGGTTGCCTTGGTTACTGCATTCTAGAATGCGGTGTGTCGGGATCTAGAATCTTGTGGTGCGGGTTCTGAGCACAACGGCCTCCTGAGATAAGCGGTTTCCTAGGATACGGTTTCCAAGGATACGGTTGCCTTGGTTACTGCATTCTAGAATGCGGTGTGTCAGGATCTAGAATCTTGTGGTGCGGGTTCTGAGCACAATGGCCTCCTGAGATAAGCGGTTTCCTAGGATACGGTTTCCAAGGATACGGTTGCCTTGGATACTGCATTCTAGAATGCGGTGTGTCGGGATCTAGAATCTTGTGGTTCGCGTTCTGAGCACAATGGCCTCCAGAGATAAGCGGTTTCCTAGTATACGGTTTCCAAGGATACGGTTGCCTTGGATACTGCATTCTAGAATGCGGTGTGTCGGGATCTAGAATCTTGTGGTGCGGATTCTGAGCACAATAGCCTCCTGAGATAAGAGGTTTCCTAGGATAAGGTTTCCAAGGATACGGTTGCCTTGGATACTGCATTCTAGAATGCGGTGTGTCGGGATCTAGAATCTTGTGGTGCGGGTTCTGAGCACAATGGCCTCCTGAGATAAGCGGTTTCCTAGGATACGGTTTCCAAGGATACGGTTGCCTTGGTTACTGCATTCTAGAATGCGGTGTGTCGGGATCTAGAATCTTGTGGTGCGGGTTCTGAGCACAATGGCCTCCTGAGATAAGCGGTTTCCTAGATAGGGTTTCCAAGGATACGGTTGCCTTGGTTACTGCATTCTAGAATGCGGTGTGTCGGGATCTAGAATCTTGTGGTGCTGGTTCTGAGCACAATGGCCTCCTGAGATAAGCGGTTTCCTAGGATACGGTTTCCAAGGATACGGTTGCCTTGGTTACTGCATTCTAGAATGCGGTGAGTCAGGATCTAGAACCTTGTGGTGTGGGTTCTGAGCACAATGGCCTCCAGAGTAAGCCGTTTCCTAGGATACGGTTTCCAAGGATACGGTTGCCTTGGTTACTGCATTCTAGAATGCGGTGTGTCAGGATGTAGAATCTTGTGGTGCTGGTTCTGAGCACAATGGCCTCCTGAGATAAGCGGTTTCCTAGGATACGGTTTCCAAGGATACGGTTGCCTTGGTTACTGCATTCTAGAATGCGGTGTGTCTGGATCTAGAATCTTGTGGTGCGGGTTCTGAGCACAATGGCCTCCTGAGATAAGCGGTTTCCTAGGATACGGTTTCCAAGGATACGGTTGCCTTGTTTACTACATTCTAGAATGCGGTGTGTCGGGATCTAGAATCTTGTGGTGCGGGTTCTGAGCACAATGGCCTCCTGAGATAAGCGGTTTCCTAGGATACGGTTTCCAAGCATACGGTTGCCTTGGTTACTGCATTCTAGAATGCGGTGTGTCGGGATCTAGAATCTTGTGGTGCGGGTTCTGAGCACAATGGCCCCCTGAGATAAGCGGTTTCCTAGGATACGGTTTCCAAGGATACGGTTGCCTTGGTTACTGCATTCTAGAATGCGGTGTGTCAGGATCTAGAATCTTGTGGTGCGGGTTCTGTGCACAATGGCCTCCTGAGATAAGCGGTTTCCTAGGATACGGTTTCCAAGGATACGGTTGCCTTGGTTACTGCATTCTAGAATGCGGTGTGTCGGGATCTAGAATCTTGTGGTGCGGGTTCTGAGCACAATGGCCTCCTGAGATAAGCGGTTTCCTAGGATACGGTTTCCAAGGATACGGTTGCCTTGGTTACTGCATTCTAGAATGCGGTGTGTCGGGATCTAGAATCTTGTGGTGCGGGTTCTGAGCACAATGGCCTCCTGAGATAAGCGGTTTCCTAGGATACGGTTTCCAAGGATACGGTTGCCTTGGTTACTGCATTCTAGAATGCGGTGTGTCGGGATCTAGAATCTTGTGGTGCGGGTTCTGAGCACAATGGCCTCCTGAGATAAGCGGTTTCCTAGGATACGGTTTCCAAGGATACGGTTGCCTTGGTTACTGCATTCTAGAATGCAGTGTGTCGGGATCTAGAATCTTGTGGTGCTGGTTCTGAGCACAATGGCCTCCTGAGATAAGCGGTTTCCTAGGATACGGTTTCCAAGGATACGGTTGCCTTGGTTACTGCATTCTAGAATGCGGTGTGTCGGGATCTAGAATCTTGTGGTGCTGGTTCTGAGCACAATGGCCTCCTGAGATAAGCGGTTTCCTAGGATACGGTTTCCAAGGATACGGTTGCCTTGGTTACTGCATTCTAGAATGCGGTGTGTCGGGCTCTAGAATCTTGTGGTGCGGGTTCTGAGCACAATGGCCTCCTGAGATAAGCGGTTTCCTAGGATACGGTTTCCAAGGATACGGTTGCCTTGGTTACTGCATTCTAGAATGCGGTGTGTCGGGATCTAGAATCTTGTGGTGCTGGTTCTGAGCACAATGGCCTCCTGAGATAAGCGGTTTCCTAGATTACGGTTTTCCAAGGATACGGTTGCCTTGGTTACTGCATTCTAGAATGCGGTGTGTCGGGATCTAGAATCTTGTGGTGCGGGTTCTGAGCACAATGGCCTCCTGAGATAAGCGGTTTCCTAGGATACGTTTTCCAAGGATACGGTTGCCTTGGATACTGCATTCTAGAATGCGGTGTGTCGGGATCTAGAATCTTGTGGTGCGGGTTCTGAGCACAATGGCCTCCTGAGATAAGCGGTTTCCTAGGATAAGGTTTCCAAGGATACGGTTGCCTTGGATACTGCATTCTAGAATGCGGTGTGTCGGGATCTAGAATCTTGTGGTGCGGGTTCTGAGCACAATGGCCTCCTGAGATAAGCGGTTTCCTAGGATAAGGTTTCCAAGGATACGGTTGCCTTGGTTACTGCATTCTAGAATGCGGTGTGTCGGGATCTAGAATCTTGTGGTTCGCGTTCTGAGCACAATGGCCTCCTGAGATAAGCGGTTTCCTAGTATACGGTTTCCAAGGATACGGTTGCCTTGGTTTACTGCATTCTAGAATGCGGTGTGTCGGGATCTAGAATCTTGTGGTGCGGGTTCTGAGCACAATGGCCTCCTGAGATAAGCGGTTTCCTAGGATAAGGTTTCCAAGGATACGGTTGCCTTGGATACTGCTTCTAGAATGCGGTGTGTCGGGATCTAGAATCTTGTGGTGCGGTTCTGAGCACAATGGCCTCCTGAGATAAGCGGTTTCCTAGGATAAGGTTTCCAAGGATACGGTTGCCTTGGATACTGCATTCTAGAATGCGGTGTGTCGGGATCTAGAATCTTGTGGTGCGGGTTCTGAGCACAATGGCCTCCTGAGATAAGCGGTTTCCTAGGATACGGTTTCCAAGATACGGTTGCCTTGGTTACTGCATTCTAGAATGCGGTGTGTCGGGATCCTAGAATCTTGTGGTGCGGGTTCTGAGCACAACGGCCTCCTGAGATAAGCGGTTTCCTAGATAGGGTTTCCAAGGATACGGTTGCCTTGGTTACTGCATTCTAGAATGCGGTGTGTCGGGATCTAGAATCTTGTGGTGCGGGTTCTGAGCACAATGGCCTCCTGAGATAAGCGGTTTCCTAGATAGGGTTTCCCAAGGATACGGTTGCCTTGGTTACTGCATTCTAGAATGCGGTGTGTCGGGATCTAGAATCTTGTGGTGCTGGTTCTGAGCACAATGGCCTCCTGAGATAAGCGGTTTCCTAGGATACGGTTTCCAAGGATACGGTTGCCTTGGTTACTGCATTCTAGAATGCGGTGAGTCAGGATCTAGAACCTTGTGGTGTGGGTTCTGAGCACAATGGCCTCCAGAGTAAGCCGTTTCCTAGGATACGGTTTCCAAGGATACGGTTGCCTTGGTTACTGCATTCTAGAATGCGGTGTGTCAGGATGTAGAATCTTGTGGTGCTGGTTCTGAGCACAATGGCCTCCTGAGATAAGCGGTTTCCTAGGATAACGGTTTCCAAGGATAACGGTTGCCTTGGTTACTGCATTCTAGAATGCGGTGTGTCCTGGATCTAGAATCTTGTGGTGCGGGTTCTGAGCACAATGGCCTCCTGAGATAAGCGGTTTCCTAGGATACGGTTTCCAAGGATACGGTTGCCTTGTTTACTACATTCTAGAATGCGGTGTGTCGGGATCTAGAATCTTGTGGTGCGGGTTCTGAGCACAATGGCCTCCTGAGATAAGCGGTTTCCTAGGATACGGTTTCCAAGCATACGGTTGCCTTGGTTACTGCATTCTAGAATGCGGTGTGTCGGGATCTAGAATCTTGTGGTGCGGGTTCTGAGCACAATGGCCCCCTGAGATAAGCGGTTTCCTAGGATACGGTTCCAAGGATACGGTTGCCTTGGTTACTGCATTCTAGAATGCGGTGTGTGTCAGGATCTAGAATCTTGTGGTGCGGGTTCTGTGCACAATGGCCTCCTGAGATAAGCGGTTTCCTAGGATACGGTTTCCCAAGGATACGGTTGCCTTGGTTACTGCATTCTAGAATGCGGTGTGTCGGGATCTAGAATCTTGTGGTGCGGGTTCTGAGCACAATGGCCTCCTGAGATAAGCGGTTTCCTAGGATACGGTTTCCAAGGATACGGTTGCCTTGGTTACTGCATTCTAGAATGCGGTGTGTCGGGATCTAGAATCTTGTGGTGCGGGTTCTGAGCACAATGGCCTCCTGAGATAAGCGGTTTCCTAGGATACGGTTTCCAAGGATACGGTTGCCTTGGTTACTGCATTCTAGAATGCGGTGTGTCGGGATCTAGAATCTTGTGGTGCGGGTTCTGAGCACAATGGCCTCCTGAGATAAGCGGTTTCCTAGATACGGTTTCCAAGGATACGGTTGCCCTTGGTTACTGCATTTCTAGAATGCAGTGTGTCGGGATCTAGAATCTTGTGGTGCTGGTTCTGAGCACAATGGCCTCCTGAGATAAGCGGTTTTCCTAGGATACGGTTTCCAAGGATACGGTTGCCTTGGTTACTGCATTCTAGAATGCGGTGTGTCGGGATCTAGAATCTTGTGGTGCTGGTTCTGAGCACAATGGCCCTCCTGAGATAAGCGGTTTCCTAGGATACGGTTTCCAAGAGATACGGTTGCCTTGGTTACTGCATTCTAGAATGCGGTGTGTCGGGCTCTAGAATCTTGTGGTGCGGGTTCTGAGCACAATGGCCTCCTGAGATAAGCGGTTTCCTAGGATACCGGTTTCCAAGGATACGGTTGCCTTGGTTACTGCATTCTAGAATGCGGTGTGTCGGGATCTAGAATCTTGTGGTGCTGGTTCTGAGCACAATGGCCTCCTGAGATAAGCGGTTTCCTAGGATACGGTTTTCCAAGGATACGGTTGCCTTGGTTACTGCATTCTAGAATGCGGTGTGTCGGGATCTAGAATCTTGTGGTGCGGGTTCTGAGCACAATGGCCTCCTGAGATAAGCGGTTTCCTAGGATACGTTTTCCAAGGATACGGTTGCCTTGGATACTGCATTCTAGAATGCGGTGTGTCGGGATCTAGAATCTTGTGGTGCGGGTTCTGAGCACAATGGCCTCCTGAGATAAGCGGTTTCCTAGGATAAGGTTTCCAAGGATACGGTTGCCTTGGATACTGCATTCTAGAATGCGGTGTGTCGGGATCTAGAATCTTGTGGTTCGCGTTCTGAGCACAATGGCCTCCTGAGATAAGCGGTTTCCTAGGATAAGGTTTCCAAGGATACGGGTTGCCTTGGTTACTGCATTCTAGAATGCGGTGTGTCGGGATCTAGAATCTTGTGGTGCGGGTTCTGAGCACAATGGCCTCCTGAGATAAGCGGTTTCCTAGGATAAGGTTTCCAAGGATACGGTTGCCTTGGATACTGCATTCTAGAATGCGGTGTGTCGGGATCTAGAATCTTGTGGTGCGGGTTCTGAGCACAATGGCCTCCTGAGATAAGCGGTTTCCTAGGATAAGGTTTCCAAGGATACGGTTGCCTTGGATACTGCATTCTAGAATGCGGTGTGTCGGGATCTAGAATCTTGTGGTGCGGGTTCTGAGCACAATGGCCTCCTGAGATAAGCGGTTTCCTAGGATAAGGTTTCCAAGGATACGGTTGCCTTGGATACTGCATTCTAGAAGCGGTGTGTCGGGATCTAG
>NW_026527479.1:0-36500 GCF_022682495.2 Desmodus rotundus
GGTGGGGCTGCCTGCCCTCTACCTGCCGGGTCCCGCGTCTTGGCCCGAAACCGGCCAGCTGCGGCTCTGACAATTGCCATCTCCTGGGGGCATCCCCCCTGTTCTTCCATCCGTAAGGGGCGACCCCCTTACGGATGGAAGAACAGGGGGATCTTCGCAGTGGGGCGGTCGGGACGGAGGGGTCTGCGCGTTTCCAGCCACTTAGCCCAGTGACCCGCCGCCCGGCCCCAGAGTTCCAAGCTCCATGGAGGCCGGGGGCCTCTTATCACGGGAAGCAGGTGTCTCCCGGGGGTCAAGGGACGGCGTGGGCACTCTCTAGACGAGAGAGGGTGCCCGTTGCCCCGAGAGAGCCCCGGGGAGAGCCCGAGGCCTGGCCGCAGAGGCTGCCATTGCCTCCCCCGGGCTCCTACCATGGGGCCTGGCCCTGCTCGCCCGAGGCCCAGGTTCACCGCAGGTGAATGCCTTTTGCGGACGCCAAGGACAGGAGGCCGCCGATTCCCTCGCAGAGGTGGGGGTTCGAGCTCTGGGGGACTGAGGTCGCAGCGGTCACACTCCATTTTGGGGTGGTTCAGCGGAGACTGGAGGGTTGAAGCGGCTGGGTCCAAGTCTGCCGCCTTGTGGCAGGGTGGGGGCGTTGCAGGCGAAGCAAGGCTCTTAGCCTCCCAGGCGGGGCACAGGCCAGACTCCCCACAGGAGAACGGTCCGTGGACGAGGGTCCCGCCCGCCCGCCCGCCCGCCCGCCCGCCGGGACCCGCTCCACCTGGCGCGGAACCTTGGCCGGCCCCTCTTCCCGGCCCCAGGTCCCTAGTTCTTCCCTGGCACTCTGCCTCTGCGGGGGTGGGAGAGCTGCTGGCAAGTGTGGTCCACGGGAAAACGCACGGTCCTCTGGGTGGCAGGGAGGGCTTCCGTTAACTCTGACACCAGCCCAGGGACCGTGTGAACCTGGCCTGATATCTCAAGGGCGGGGCACGTTGCCCGGAGGGATGCTTGTGGTGGGGGGGCCTGCTTGCGCCTGCGCGGCCCCGCCTCTTGGCCCGAAAACCACCCAGCCGCGGCTGGGACAAAAGCCATCTCCTGGGCGCCTCCCCCCTGTTCTTCCATCCGTAAAGGGGGACCCCTTTACGGATGGAAGAACAGGGGGATCTTCGCAGTGGCGGGGACGGGACGGAGGGGTCTGCGGGTTTGCCGCCACGTAGGCCAGTTGCTCGCACCCCGGCCCCATGCGTGCGAGCTCCATGGAGGAGGTGGGCCGCTTATGGCGGGATGCAGGCGTCCTGCGGGGGTCAAGGGACGGCGTGGGCACTCCCCGGGCGAGAGAGGGCGCCCGGGACCCGAGAGAGCACCCGGGAAAATGCCCAGCCCTGGCCCCCGTGGCTCCAGTGGCCTCCCTAGGCTCCTGCCGTGGGGCCTGGTCCCGCTCACGTGGGCCCAGGTTCTCCCCGCAGGTGAATGCCTTTTGCGGACACCAAGGACCACAGGCCGCGGACGCCTTCACGGGGAGGGGGGTTCGAGCTCTGTGGGACCCGGGTCCCAGCGGACACAGTCCCTTCTCGCGAAGTCCAGCCCAGACTTGAGAGAGTAGAAGCGTCTCGGTGCACGTTTGCCGCCTCGGGGCAGGGTGGGGCCTTTTGAGCCAAGAAAGACCCTTAGCCCCCCAGGCAGGTCTCAGGCCCGAGTCCCCCCGGGAGACTTGGTCCCTGGGCGTGGGTCCGGCCCGCTCGGCCCCTGCCCCCCAGGCGCGGAACCCTGGCGCGCCCCTCATCCAGGCCCCGGGTCCCTAGTTCTTCCCTGGCACTCTGCCTGTGCCGGGGTGGGAGACGCGCTGGCAAGTGTGGTCCACGGGAAAAGGAACGGACCTCTGGGTGGCGGGGAGAGCTTCCAGTTCCACGGACAGGACCCCAGGGACCCTGTGAAGCAGGCCTGATATGTCCAGGGTGGGGCCCGTTGCCCCGAGGGAGGCTTGTGGTGGGGCTGCCTGCCCTCTACCTGCCGGGTCCCGCGTCTTGGCCCGAAACCGGCCAGCTGCGGCTCTGACAAATGCCATCTCCTGGGGGCATCCCCCCTGTTCTTCCATCCGTAAGGGGCGACCCCCTTACGGATGGAAGAACAGGGGGATCTTCGCAGTGGGGCGGTCGGGACGGAGGGGTCTGCGCGTTTCCAGCCACTTAGCCCAGTGACCCGCCGCCCGGCCCCAGAGTTCCAAGCTCCATGGAGGCCGGGGGCCTCTTATCACGGGAAGCAGGTGTCTCCCGGGGGTCAAGGGACGGCGTGGGCACTCTCTAGACGAGAGAGGGTGCCCGTGCCCCGAGAGAGCCCCGGGGAGAGCCCGAGGCCTGGCCGCAGAGGCTGCCATTGCCTCCCCCGGGCTCCTACCCTGGGGCCTGGCCCTGCTCGCCCGAGGCCCAGGTTCACCGCAGGTGAATGCCTTTTGCGGACGCCAAGGACAGGAGGCCGCCGATTCCCTCGCAGAGGTGGGGGTTCGAGCTCTGGGGGACTGAGGTCGCAGCGGTCACACTCCATTTTTGGGTGGTTCAGCGGAGACTGGAGGGTTGAAGCGGCTGGGTCCAAGTCTGCCGCCTTGTGGCAGGGTGGGGGCGTTGCAGGCGAAGCAAGGCTCTTAGCCTCCCAGGCGGGGCACAGGCCAGACTCCCCACAGGAGAACCGGTCCGTGGACGAGGGTCCCGCCCGCCCGCCCGCCCGCCCGCCCGCCGGGACCCGCTCCACCTGGCGCGGAACCTTGGCCGGCCCCTCTTCCCGGCCCCAGGTCCCTAGTTCTTCCCTGGCACTCTGCCTCTGCGGGGGTGGGAGAGCTGCTGGCAAGTGTGGTCCACGGGAAAACGCACGGTCCTCTGGGTGGCAGGGAGGGCTTCCGTTAACTCTGACACCAGCCCAGGGACCGTGTGAACCTGGCCTGATATCTCAAGGGCGGGGCACGTTGCCCGGAGGGATGCTTGTGGTGGGGGGGCCTGCTTGCGCCTGCGCGGCCCCGCCTCTTGGCCCGAAAACCACCCAGCCGCGGCTCGGACAAAAGCCATCTCCTGGGCGCCTCCCCCCTGTTCTTCCATCCGTAAAGGGGGACCCCTTTACGGATGGAAGAACAGGGGGATCTTCGCAGTGGCGGGGACGGGACGGAGGGGTCTGCGGGTTTGCCGCCACGTAGGCCAGTTGCTCGCACCCCGGCCCCATGCGTGCGAGCTCCATGGAGGAGGTGGGCCGCTTATGGCGGGATGCAGGCGTCCTGCGGGGGTCAAGGGACGGCGTGGGCACTCCCCGGGCGAGAGAGGGCGCCCGGGACCCGAGAGAGCACCCGGGAAAATGCCCAGCCCTGGCCCCCGTGGCTCCAGTGGCCTCCCTAGGCTCCTGCCGTGGGGCCTGGTCCCGCTCACGTGGGCCCAGGTTCTCCGCAGGTGAATGCCTTTTGCGGACACCAAGGACCACAGGCCGCGGACGCCTTCACGGGGAGGGGGGTTCGAGCTCTGTGGGACCCGGGTCCCAGCGGACACAGTCCCTTCTCGCGAAGTCCAGCCCAGACTTGAGAGAGTAGAAGCGTCTCGGTGCACGTTTGCCGCCTCGGGGCAGGGTGGGGCCTTTTGAGCCAAGAAAGACCCTTAGCCCCCCAGGCAGGTCTCAGGCCCGAGTCCCCCCGGGAGACTTGGTCCCTGGGCGTGGGTCCGGCCCGCTCGGCCCCTGCCCACCAGGCGCGGAACCCTGGCGCGCCCCTCATCCAGGCCCCGGGTCCCTAGTTCTTCCCTGGCACTCTGCCTGTGCCGGGGTGGGAGACGCGCTGGCAAGTGTGGTCCACGGGAAAAGGAACGGACCTCTGGGTGGCGGGGAGAGCTTCCAGTTCCACGGACAGGACCCCAGGGACCCTGTGAAGCAGGCCTGATATGTCCAGGGTGGGGCCCGTTGCCCCGAGGGAGGCTTGTGGTGGGGCTGCCTGCCCTCTACCTGCCGGGTCCCGCGTCTTGGCCCGAAACCGGCCAGCTGCGGCTCTGACAAATGCCATCTCCTGGGGGCATCCCCCCTGTTCTTCCATCCGTAAGGGGCGACCCCCTTACGGATGGAAGAACAGGGGGATCTTCGCAGTGGGGCGGTCGGGACGGAGGGGTCTGCGCGTTTCCAGCCACTTAGCCCAGTGACCCGCCGCCCGGCCCCAGAGTTCCAAGCTCCATGGAGGCCGGGGGCCTCTTATCACGGGAAGCAGGTGTCTCCCGGGGGTCAAGGGACGGCGTGGGCACTCTCTAGACGAGAGAGGGTGCCCGTGCCCCGAGAGAGCCCCGGGGAGAGCCCGAGGCCTGGCCGCAGAGGCTGCCATTGCCTCCCCCGGGCTCCTACCCTGGGGCCTGGCCCTGCTCGCCCGAGGCCCAGGTTCACCGCAGGTGAATGCCTTTTGCGGACGCCAAGGACAGGAGGCCGCCGATTCCCTCGCAGAGGTGGGGGTTCGAGCTCTGGGGGACTGAGGTCGCAGCGGTCACACTCCATTTTTGGGTGGTTCAGCGGAGACTGGAGGGTTGAAGCGGCTGGGTCCAAGTCTGCCGCCTTGTGGCAGGGTGGGGGCGTTGCAGGCGAAGCAAGGCTCTTAGCCTCCCAGGCGGGGCACAGGCCAGACTCCCCACAGGAGAACCGGTCCGTGGACGAGGGTCCCGCCCGCCCGCCCGCCCGCCCGCCGGGACCCGCTCCACCTGGCGCGGAACCTTGGCCGGCCCCTCTTCCCGGCCCCAGGTCCCTAGTTCTTCCCTGGCACTCTGCCTCTGCGGGGGTGGGAGAGCTGCTGGCAAGTGTGGTCCACGGGAAAACGCACGGTCCTCTGGGTGGCAGGGAGGGCTTCCGTTAACTCTGACACCAGCCCAGGGACCGTGTGAACCTGGCCTGATATCTCAAGGGCGGGGCACGTTGCCCGGAGGGATGCTTGTGGTGGGGGGGCCTGCTTGCGCCTGCGCGGCCCCGCCTCTTGGCCCGAAAACCACCCAGCCGCGGCTCGGACAAAAGCCATCTCCTGGGCGCCTCCCCCCTGTTCTTCCATCCGTAAAGGGGGACCCCTTTACGGATGGAAGAACAGGGGGATCTTCGCAGTGGCGGGGACGGGACGGAGGGGTCTGCGGGTTTGCCGCCACGTAGGCCAGTTGCTCGCACCCCGGCCCCATGCGTGCGAGCTCCATGGAGGAGGTGGGCCGCTTATGGCGGGATGCAGGCGTCCTGCGGGGGTCAAGGGACGGCGTGGGCACTCCCCGGGCGAGAGAGGGCGCCCGGGACCCGAGAGAGCACCCGGGAAAATGCCCAGCCCTGGCCCCCGTGGCTCCAGTGGCCTCCCTAGGCTCCTGCCGTGGGGCCTGGTCCCGCTCACGTGGGCCCAGGTTCTCCGCAGGTGAATGCCTTTTGCGGACACCAAGGACCACAGGCCGCGGACGCCTTCACGGGGAGGGGGGTTCGAGCTCTGTGGGACCCGGGTCCCAGCGGACACAGTCCCTTCTCGCGAAGTCCAGCCCAGACTTGAGAGAGTAGAAGCGTCTCGGTGCACGTTTGCCGCCTCGGGGCAGGGTGGGGCCTTTTGAGCCAAGAAAGACCCTTAGCCCCCCAGGCAGGTCTCAGGCCCGAGTCCCCCCGGGAGACTTGGTCCCTGGGCGTGGGTCCGGCCCGCTCGGCCCCTGCCCCCCAGGCGCGGAACCCTGGCGCGCCCCTCATCCAGGCCCCGGGTCCCTAGTTCTTCCCTGGCACTCTGCCTGTGCCGGGGTGGGAGACGCGCTGGCAAGTGTGGTCCACGGGAAAAGGAACGGACCTCTGGGTGGCGGGGAGAGCTTCCAGTTCCACGGACAGGACCCCAGGGACCCTGTGAAGCAGGCCTGATATGTCCAGGGTGGGGCCCGTTGCCCCGAGGGAGGCTTGTGGTGGGGCTGCCTGCCCTCTACCTGCCGGGTCCCGCGTCTTGGCCCGAAACCGGCCAGCTGCGGCTCTGACAAATGCCATCTCCTGGGGGCATCCCCCCTGTTCTTCCATCCGTAAGGGGCGACCCCCTTACGGATGGAAGAACAGGGGGATCTTCGCAGTGGGGCGGTCGGGACGGAGGGGTCTGCGCGTTTCCAGCCACTTAGCCCAGTGACCCGCCGCCCGGCCCCAGAGTTCCAAGCTCCATGGAGGCCGGGGGCCTCTTATCACGGGAAGCAGGTGTCTCCCGGGGGTCAAGGGACGGCGTGGGCACTCTCTAGACGAGAGAGGGTGCCCGTGCCCCGAGAGAGCCCCGGGGAGAGCCCGAGGCCTGGCCGCAGAGGCTGCCATTGCCTCCCCCGGGCTCCTACCCTGGGGCCTGGCCCTGCTCGCCCGAGGCCCAGGTTCACCGCAGGTGAATGCCTTTTGCGGACGCCAAGGACAGGAGGCCGCCGATTCCCTCGCAGAGGTGGGGGTTCGAGCTCTGGGGGACTGAGGTCGCAGCGGTCACACTCCATTTTTGGGTGGTTCAGCGGAGACTGGAGGGTTGAAGCGGCTGGGTCCAAGTCTGCCGCCTTGTGGCAGGGTGGGGGCGTTGCAGGCGAAGCAAGGCTCTTAGCCTCCCAGGCGGGGCACAGGCCAGACTCCCCACAGGAGAACCGGTCCGTGGACGAGGGTCCCGCCCGCCCGCCCGCCCGCCCGCCCGCCGGGACCCGCTCCACCTGGCGCGGAACCTTGGCCGGCCCCTCTTCCCGGCCCCAGGTCCCTAGTTCTTCCCTGGCACTCTGCCTCTGCGGGGGTGGGAGAGCTGCTGGCAAGTGTGGTCCACGGGAAAACGCACGGTCCTCTGGGTGGCAGGGAGGGCTTCCGTTAACTCTGACACCAGCCCAGGGACCGTGTGAACCTGGCCTGATATCTCAAGGGCGGGGCACGTTGCCCGGAGGGATGCTTGTGGTGGGGGGGCCTGCTTGCGCCTGCGCGGCCCCGCCTCTTGGCCCGAAAACCACCCAGCCGCGGCTGGGACAAAAGCCATCTCCTGGGCGCCTCCCCCCTGTTCTTCCATCCGTAAAGGGGGACCCCTTTACGGATGGAAGAACAGGGGGATCTTCGCAGTGGCGGGGACGGGACGGAGGGGTCTGCGGGTTTGCCGCCACGTAGGCCAGTTGCTCGCACCCCGGCCCCATGCGTGCGAGCTCCATGGAGGAGGTGGGCCGCTTATGGCGGGATGCAGGCGTCCTGCGGGGGTCAAGGGACGGCGTGGGCACTCCCCGGGCGAGAGAGGGCGCCCGGGACCCGAGAGAGCACCCGGGAAAATGCCCAGCCCTGGCCCCCGTGGCTCCAGTGGCCTCCCTAGGCTCCTGCCGTGGGGCCTGGTCCCGCTCACGTGGGCCCAGGTTCTCCGCAGGTGAATGCCTTTTGCGGACACCAAGGACCACAGGCCGCGGACGCCTTCACGGGGAGGGGGGTTCGAGCTCTGTGGGACCCGGGTCCCAGCGGACACAGTCCCTTCTCGCGAAGTCCAGCCCAGACTTGAGAGAGTAGAAGCGTCTCGGTGCACGTTTGCCGCCTCGGGGCAGGGTGGGGCCTTTTGAGCCAAGAAAGACCCTTAGCCCCCCAGGCAGGTCTCAGGCCCGAGTCCCCCCGGGAGACTTGGTCCCTGGGCGTGGGTCCGGCCCGCTCGGCCCCTGCCCACCAGGCGCGGAACCCTGGCGCGCCCCTCATCCAGGCCCCGGGTCCCTAGTTCTTCCCTGGCACTCTGCCTGTGCCGGGGTGGGAGACGCGCTGGCAAGTGTGGTCCACGGGAAAAGGAACGGACCTCTGGGTGGCGGGGAGAGCTTCCAGTTCCACGGACAGGACCCCAGGGACCCTGTGAAGCAGGCCTGATATGTCCAGGGTGGGGCCCGTTGCCCCGAGGGAGGCTTGTGGTGGGGCTGCCTGCCCTCTACCTGCCGGGTCCCGCGTCTTGGCCCGAAACCGGCCAGCTGCGGCTCTGACAAATGCCATCTCCTGGGGGCATCCCCCCTGTTCTTCCATCCGTAAGGGGCGACCCCCTTACGGATGGAAGAACAGGGGGATCTTCGCAGTGGGGCGGTCGGGACGGAGGGGTCTGCGCGTTTCCAGCCACTTAGCCCAGTGACCCGCCGCCCGGCCCCAGAGTTCCAAGCTCCATGGAGGCCGGGGGCCTCTTATCACGGGAAGCAGGTGTCTCCCGGGGGTCAAGGGACGGCGTGGGCACTCTCTAGACGAGAGAGGGTGCCCGTGCCCCGAGAGAGCCCCGGGGAGAGCCCGAGGCCTGGCCGCAGAGGCTGCCATTGCCTCCCCCGGGCTCCTACCATGGGGCCTGGCCCTGCTCGCCCGAGGCCCAGGTTCACCGCAGGTGAATGCCTTTTGCGGACGCCAAGGACAGGAGGCCGCCGATTCCCTCGCAGAGGTGGGGGTTCGAGCTCTGGGGGACTGAGGTCGCAGCGGTCACACTCCATTTTGGGGTGGTTCAGCGGAGACTGGAGGGTTGAAGCGGCTGGGTCCAAGTCTGCCGCCTTGTGGCAGGGTGGGGGCGTTGCAGGCGAAGCAAGGCTCTTAGCCTCCCAGGCGGGGCACAGGCCAGACTCCCCACAGGAGAACCGGTCCGTGGACGAGGGTCCCGCCCGCCCGCCCGCCCGCCCGCCCGCCCGCCCGCCCGCCCGCCGGGACCCGCTCCACCTGGCGCGGAACCTTGGCCGGCCCCTCTTCCCGGCCCCAGGTCCCTAGTTCTTCCCTGGCACTCTGCCTCTGCGGGGGTGGGAGAGCTGCTGGCAAGTGTGGTCCACGGGAAAACGCACGGTCCTCTGGGTGGCAGGGAGGGCTTCCGTTAACTCTGACACCAGCCCAGGGACCGTGTGAACCTGGCCTGATATCTCAAGGGCGGGGCACGTTGCCCGGAGGGATGCTTGTGGTGGGGGGGCCTGCTTGCGCCTGCGCGGCCCCGCCTCTTGGCCCGAAAACCACCCAGCCGCGGCTGGGACAAAAGCCATCTCCTGGGCGCCTCCCCCCTGTTCTTCCATCCGTAAAGGGGGACCCCTTTACGGATGGAAGAACAGGGGGATCTTCGCAGTGGCGGGGACGGGACGGAGGGGTCTGCGGGTTTGCCGCCACGTAGGCCAGTTGCTCGCACCCCGGCCCCATGCGTGCGAGCTCCATGGAGGAGGTGGGCCGCTTATGGCGGGATGCAGGCGTCCTGCGGGGGTCAAGGGACGGCGTGGGCACTCCCCGGGCGAGAGAGGGCGCCCGGGACCCGAGAGAGCACCCGGGAAAATGCCCAGCCCTGGCCCCCGTGGCTCCAGTGGCCTCCCTAGGCTCCTGCCGTGGGGCCTGGTCCCGCTCACGTGGGCCCAGGTTCTCCGCAGGTGAATGCCTTTTGCGGACACCAAGGACCACAGGCCGCGGACGCCTTCACGGGGAGGGGGGTTCGAGCCCTGTGGGACCCGGGTCCCAGCGGACACAGTCCCTTCTCGCGAAGTCCAGCCCAGACTTGAGAGAGTAGAAGCGTCTCGGTGCACGTTTGCCGCCTCGGGGCAGGGTGGGGCCTTTTGAGCCAAGAAAGACCCTTAGCCCCCCAGGCAGGTCTCAGGCCCGAGTCCCCCCGGGAGACTTGGTCCCTGGGCGTGGGTCCGGCCCGCTCGGCCCCTGCCCACCAGGCGCGGAACCCTGGCGCGCCCCTCATCCAGGCCCCGGGTCCCTAGTTCTTCCCTGGCACTCTGCCTGTGCCGGGGTGGGAGACGCGCTGGCAAGTGTGGTCCACGGGAAAAGGAACGGACCTCTGGGTGGCGGGGAGAGCTTCCAGTTCCACGGACAGGACCCCAGGGACCCTGTGAAGCAGGCCTGATATGTCCAGGGTGGGGCCCGTTGCCCCGAGGGAGGCTTGTGGTGGGGCTGCCTGCCCTCTACCTGCCGGGTCCCGCGTCTTGGCCCGAAACCGGCCAGCTGCGGCTCTGACAAATGCCATCTCCTGGGGGCATCCCCCCTGTTCTTCCATCCGTAAGGGGCGACCCCCTTACGGATGGAAGAACAGGGGGATCTTCGCAGTGGGGCGGTCGGGACGGAGGGGTCTGCGCGTTTCCAGCCACTTAGCCCAGTGACCCGCCGCCCGGCCCCAGAGTTCCAAGCTCCATGGAGGCCGGGGGCCTCTTATCACGGGAAGCAGGTGTCTCCCGGGGGTCAAGGGACGGCGTGGGCACTCTCTAGACGAGAGAGGGTGCCCGTGCCCCGAGAGAGCCCCGGGGAGAGCCCGAGGCCTGGCCGCAGAGGCTGCCATTGCCTCCCCCGGGCTCCTACCCTGGGGCCTGGCCCTGCTCGCCCGAGGCCCAGGTTCACCGCAGGTGAATGCCTTTTGCGGACGCCAAGGACAGGAGGCCGCCGATTCCCTCGCAGAGGTGGGGGTTCGAGCTCTGGGGGACTGAGGTCGCAGCGGTCACACTCCATTTTTGGGTGGTTCAGCGGAGACTGGAGGGTTGAAGCGGCTGGGTCCAAGTCTGCCGCCTTGTGGCAGGGTGGGGGCGTTGCAGGCGAAGCAAGGCTCTTAGCCTCCCAGGCGGGGCACAGGCCAGACTCCCCACAGGAGAACCGGTCCGTGGACGAGGGTCCCGCCCGCCCGCCCGCCCGCCCGCCCGCCGGGACCCGCTCCACCTGGCGCGGAACCTTGGCCGGCCCCTCTTCCCGGCCCCAGGTCCCTAGTTCTTCCCTGGCACTCTGCCTCTGCGGGGGTGGGAGAGCTGCTGGCAAGTGTGGTCCACGGGAAAACGCACGGTCCTCTGGGTGGCAGGGAGGGCTTCCGTTAACTCTGACACCAGCCCAGGGACCGTGTGAACCTGGCCTGATATCTCAAGGGCGGGGCACGTTGCCCGGAGGGATGCTTGTGGTGGGGGGGCCTGCTTGCGCCTGCGCGGCCCCGCCTCTTGGCCCGAAAACCACCCAGCCGCGGCTCGGACAAAAGCCATCTCCTGGGCGCCTCCCCCCTGTTCTTCCATCCGTAAAGGGGGACCCCTTTACGGATGGAAGAACAGGGGGATCTTCGCAGTGGCGGGGACGGGACGGAGGGGTCTGCGGGTTTGCCGCCACGTAGGCCAGTTGCTCGCACCCCGGCCCCATGCGTGCGAGCTCCATGGAGGAGGTGGGCCGCTTATGGCGGGATGCAGGCGTCCTGCGGGGGTCAAGGGACGGCGTGGGCACTCCCCGGGCGAGAGAGGGCGCCCGGGACCCGAGAGAGCACCCGGGAAAATGCCCAGCCCTGGCCCCCGTGGCTCCAGTGGCCTCCCTAGGCTCCTGCCGTGGGGCCTGGTCCCGCTCACGTGGGCCCAGGTTCTCCGCAGGTGAATGCCTTTTGCGGACACCAAGGACCACAGGCCGCGGACGCCTTCACGGGGAGGGGGGTTCGAGCTCTGTGGGACCCGGGTCCCAGCGGACACAGTCCCTTCTCGCGAAGTCCAGCCCAGACTTGAGAGAGTAGAAGCGTCTCGGTGCACGTTTGCCGCCTCGGGGCAGGGTGGGGCCTTTTGAGCCAAGAAAGACCCTTAGCCCCCCAGGCAGGTCTCAGGCCCGAGTCCCCCCGGGAGACTTGGTCCCTGGGCGTGGGTCCGGCCCGCTCGGCCCCTGCCCACCAGGCGCGGAACCCTGGCGCGCCCCTCATCCAGGCCCCGGGTCCCTAGTTCTTCCCTGGCACTCTGCCTGTGCCGGGGTGGGAGACGCGCTGGCAAGTGTGGTCCACGGGAAAAGGAACGGACCTCTGGGTGGCGGGGAGAGCTTCCAGTTCCACGGACAGGACCCCAGGGACCCTGTGAAGCAGGCCTGATATGTCCAGGGTGGGGCCCGTTGCCCCGAGGGAGGCTTGTGGTGGGGCTGCCTGCCCTCTACCTGCCGGGTCCCGCGTCTTGGCCCGAAACCGGCCAGCTGCGGCTCTGACAAATGCCATCTCCTGGGGGCATCCCCCCTGTTCTTCCATCCGTAAGGGGCGACCCCCTTACGGATGGAAGAACAGGGGGATCTTCGCAGTGGGGCGGTCGGGACGGAGGGGTCTGCGCGTTTCCAGCCACTTAGCCCAGTGACCCGCCGCCCGGCCCCAGAGTTCCAAGCTCCATGGAGGCCGGGGGCCTCTTATCACGGGAAGCAGGTGTCTCCCGGGGGTCAAGGGACGGCGTGGGCACTCTCTAGACGAGAGAGGGTGCCCGTGCCCCGAGAGAGCCCCGGGGAGAGCCCGAGGCCTGGCCGCAGAGGCTGCCATTGCCTCCCCCGGGCTCCTACCCTGGGGCCTGGCCCTGCTCGCCCGAGGCCCAGGTTCACCGCAGGTGAATGCCTTTTGCGGACGCCAAGGACAGGAGGCCGCCGATTCCCTCGCAGAGGTGGGGGTTCGAGCTCTGGGGGACTGAGGTCGCAGCGGTCACACTCCATTTTTGGGTGGTTCAGCGGAGACTGGAGGGTTGAAGCGGCTGGGTCCAAGTCTGCCGCCTTGTGGCAGGGTGGGGGCGTTGCAGGCGAAGCAAGGCTCTTAGCCTCCCAGGCGGGGCACAGGCCAGACTCCCCACAGGAGAACCGGTCCGTGGACGAGGGTCCCGCCCGCCCGCCCGCCCGCCCGCCGGGACCCGCTCCACCTGGCGCGGAACCTTGGCCGGCCCCTCTTCCCGGCCCCAGGTCCCTAGTTCTTCCCTGGCACTCTGCCTCTGCGGGGGTGGGAGAGCTGCTGGCAAGTGTGGTCCACGGGAAAACGCACGGTCCTCTGGGTGGCAGGGAGGGCTTCCGTTAACTCTGACACCAGCCCAGGGACCGTGTGAACCTGGCCTGATATCTCAAGGGCGGGGCACGTTGCCCGGAGGGATGCTTGTGGTGGGGGGGCCTGCTTGCGCCTGCGCGGCCCCGCCTCTTGGCCCGAAAACCACCCAGCCGCGGCTCGGACAAAAGCCATCTCCTGGGCGCCTCCCCCCTGTTCTTCCATCCGTAAAGGGGGACCCCTTTACGGATGGAAGAACAGGGGGATCTTCGCAGTGGCGGGGACGGGACGGAGGGGTCTGCGGGTTTGCCGCCACGTAGGCCAGTTGCTCGCACCCCGGCCCCATGCGTGCGAGCTCCATGGAGGAGGTGGGCCGCTTATGGCGGGATGCAGGCGTCCTGCGGGGGTCAAGGGACGGCGTGGGCACTCCCCGGGCGAGAGAGGGCGCCCGGGACCCGAGAGAGCACCCGGGAAAATGCCCAGCCCTGGCCCCCGTGGCTCCAGTGGCCTCCCTAGGCTCCTGCCGTGGGGCCTGGTCCCGCTCACGTGGGCCCAGGTTCTCCGCAGGTGAATGCCTTTTGCGGACACCAAGGACCACAGGCCGCGGACGCCTTCACGGGGAGGGGGGTTCGAGCTCTGTGGGACCCGGGTCCCAGCGGACACAGTCCCTTCTCGCGAAGTCCAGCCCAGACTTGAGAGAGTAGAAGCGTCTCGGTGCACGTTTGCCGCCTCGGGGCAGGGTGGGGCCTTTTGAGCCAAGAAAGACCCTTAGCCCCCCAGGCAGGTCTCAGGCCCGAGTCCCCCCGGGAGACTTGGTCCCTGGGCGTGGGTCCGGCCCGCTCGGCCCCTGCCCCCCAGGCGCGGAACCCTGGCGCGCCCCTCATCCAGGCCCCGGGTCCCTAGTTCTTCCCTGGCACTCTGCCTGTGCCGGGGTGGGAGACGCGCTGGCAAGTGTGGTCCACGGGAAAAGGAACGGACCTCTGGGTGGCGGGGAGAGCTTCCAGTTCCACGGACAGGACCCCAGGGACCCTGTGAAGCAGGCCTGATATGTCCAGGGTGGGGCCCGTTGCCCCGAGGGAGGCTTGTGGTGGGGCTGCCTGCCCTCTACCTGCCGGGTCCCGCGTCTTGGCCCGAAACCGGCCAGCTGCGGCTCTGACAAATGCCATCTCCTGGGGGCATCCCCCCTGTTCTTCCATCCGTAAGGGGCGACCCCCTTACGGATGGAAGAACAGGGGGATCTTCGCAGTGGGGCGGTCGGGACGGAGGGGTCTGCGCGTTTCCAGCCACTTAGCCCAGTGACCCGCCGCCCGGCCCCAGAGTTCCAAGCTCCATGGAGGCCGGGGGCCTCTTATCACGGGAAGCAGGTGTCTCCCGGGGGTCAAGGGACGGCGTGGGCACTCTCTAGACGAGAGAGGGTGCCCGTGCCCCGAGAGAGCCCCGGGGAGAGCCCGAGGCCTGGCCGCAGAGGCTGCCATTGCCTCCCCCGGGCTCCTACCATGGGGCCTGGCCCTGCTCGCCCGAGGCCCAGGTTCACCGCAGGTGAATGCCTTTTGCGGACGCCAAGGACAGGAGGCCGCCGATTCCCTCGCAGAGGTGGGGGTTCGAGCTCTGGGGGACTGAGGTCTCAGCGGTCACACTCCATTTTTGGGTGGTTCAGCGGAGACTGGAGGGTTGAAGCGGCTGGGTCCAAGTCTGCCGCCTTGTGGCAGGGTGGGGGCGTTGCAGGCGAAGCAAGGCTCTTAGCCTCCCAGGCGGGGCACAGGCCAGACTCCCCACAGGAGAACCGGTCCGTGGACGAGGGTCCCGCCCGCCCGCCCGCCCGCCCGCCGGGACCCGCTCCACCTGGCGCGGAACCTTGGCCGGCCCCTCTTCCCGGCCCCAGGTCCCTAGTTCTTCCCTGGCACTCTGCCTCTGCGGGGGTGGGAGAGCTGCTGGCAAGTGTGGTCCACGGGAAAACGCACGGTCCTCTGGGTGGCAGGGAGGGCTTCCGTTAACTCTGACACCAGCCCAGGGACCGTGTGAACCTGGCCTGATATCTCAAGGGCGGGGCACGTTGCCCGGAGGGATGCTTGTGGTGGGGGGGCCTGCTTGCGCCTGCGCGGCCCCGCCTCTTGGCCCGAAAACCACCCAGCCGCGGCTGGGACAAAAGCCATCTCCTGGGCGCCTCCCCCCTGTTCTTCCATCCGTAAAGGGGGACCCCTTTACGGATGGAAGAACAGGGGGATCTTCGCAGTGGCGGGGACGGGACGGAGGGGTCTGCGGGTTTGCCGCCACGTAGGCCAGTTGCTCGCACCCCGGCCCCATGCGTGCGAGCTCCATGGAGGAGGTGGGCCGCTTATGGCGGGATGCAGGCGTCCTGCGGGGGTCAAGGGACGGCGTGGGCACTCCCCGGGCGAGAGAGGGCGCCCGGGACCCGAGAGAGCACCCGGGAAAATGCCCAGCCCTGGCCCCCGTGGCTCCAGTGGCCTCCCTAGGCTCCTGCCGTGGGGCCTGGTCCCGCTCACGTGGGCCCAGGTTCTCCGCAGGTGAATGCCTTTTGCGGACACCAAGGACCACAGGCCGCGGACGCCTTCACGGGGAGGGGGGTTCGAGCTCTGTGGGACCCGGGTCCCAGCGGACACAGTCCCTTCTCGCGAAGTCCAGCCCAGACTTGAGAGAGTAGAAGCGTCTCGGTGCACGTTTGCCGCCTCGGGGCAGGGTGGGGCCTTTTGAGCCAAGAAAGACCCTTAGCCCCCCAGGCAGGTCTCAGGCCCGAGTCCCCCCGGGAGACTTGGTCCCTGGGCGTGGGTCCGGCCCGCTCGGCCCCTGCCCACCAGGCGCGGAACCCTGGCGCGCCCCTCATCCAGGCCCCGGGTCCCTAGTTCTTCCCTGGCACTCTGCCTGTGCCGGGGTGGGAGACGCGCTGGCAAGTGTGGTCCACGGGAAAAGGAACGGACCTCTGGGTGGCGGGGAGAGCTTCCAGTTCCACGGACAGGACCCCAGGGACCCTGTGAAGCAGGCCTGATATGTCCAGGGTGGGGCCCGTTGCCCCGAGGGAGGCTTGTGGTGGGGCTGCCTGCCCTCTACCTGCCGGGTCCCGCGTCTTGGCCCGAAACCGGCCAGCTGCGGCTCTGACAAATGCCATCTCCTGGGGGCATCCCCCCTGTTCTTCCATCCGTAAGGGGCGACCCCCTTACGGATGGAAGAACAGGGGGATCTTCGCAGTGGGGCGGTCGGGACGGAGGGGTCTGCGCGTTTCCAGCCACTTAGCCCAGTGACCCGCCGCCCGGCCCCAGAGTTCCAAGCTCCATGGAGGCCGGGGGCCTCTTATCACGGGAAGCAGGTGTCTCCCGGGGGTCAAGGGACGGCGTGGGCACTCTCTAGACGAGAGAGGGTGCCCGTGCCCCGAGAGAGCCCCGGGGAGAGCCCGAGGCCTGGCCGCAGAGGCTGCCATTGCCTCCCCCGGGCTCCTACCATGGGGCCTGGCCCTGCTCGCCCGAGGCCCAGGTTCACCGCAGGTGAATGCCTTTTGCGGACGCCAAGGACAGGAGGCCGCCGATTCCCTCGCAGAGGTGGGGGTTCGAGCTCTGGGGGACTGAGGTCGCAGCGGTCACACTCCATTTTGGGGTGGTTCAGCGGAGACTGGAGGGTTGAAGCGGCTGGGTCCAAGTCTGCCGCCTTGTGGCAGGGTGGGGGCGTTGCAGGCGAAGCAAGGCTCTTAGCCTCCCAGGCGGGGCACAGGCCAGACTCCCCACAGGAGAACCGGTCCGTGGACGAGGGTCCCGCCCGCCCGCCCGCCCGCCCGCCCGCCGGGACCCGCTCCACCTGGCGCGGAACCTTGGCCGGCCCCTCTTCCCGGCCCCAGGTCCCTAGTTCTTCCCTGGCACTCTGCCTCTGCGGGGGTGGGAGAGCTGCTGGCAAGTGTGGTCCACGGGAAAACGCACGGTCCTCTGGGTGGCAGGGAGGGCTTCCGTTAACTCTGACACCAGCCCAGGGACCGTGTGAACCTGGCCTGATATCTCAAGGGCGGGGCACGTTGCCCGGAGGGATGCTTGTGGTGGGGGGGCCTGCTTGCGCCTGCGCGGCCCCGCCTCTTGGCCCGAAAACCACCCAGCCGCGGCTGGGACAAAAGCCATCTCCTGGGCGCCTCCCCCCTGTTCTTCCATCCGTAAAGGGGGACCCCTTTACGGATGGAAGAACAGGGGGATCTTCGCAGTGGCGGGGACGGGACGGAGGGGTCTGCGGGTTTGCCGCCACGTAGGCCAGTTGCTCGCACCCCGGCCCCATGCGTGCGAGCTCCATGGAGGAGGTGGGCCGCTTATGGCGGGATGCAGGCGTCCTGCGGGGGTCAAGGGACGGCGTGGGCACTCCCCGGGCGAGAGAGGGCGCCCGGGACCCGAGAGAGCACCCGGGAAAATGCCCAGCCCTGGCCCCCGTGGCTCCAGTGGCCTCCCTAGGCTCCTGCCGTGGGGCCTGGTCCCGCTCACGTGGGCCCAGGTTCTCCGCAGGTGAATGCCTTTTGCGGACACCAAGGACCACAGGCCGCGGACGCCTTCACGGGGAGGGGGGTTCGAGCTCTGTGGGACCCGGGTCCCAGCGGACACAGTCCCTTCTCGCGAAGTCCAGCCCAGACTTGAGAGAGTAGAAGCGTCTCGGTGCACGTTTGCCGCCTCGGGGCAGGGTGGGGCCTTTTGAGCCAAGAAAGACCCTTAGCCCCCCAGGCAGGTCTCAGGCCCGAGTCCCCCCGGGAGACTTGGTCCCTGGGCGTGGGTCCGGCCCGCTCGGCCCCTGCCCCCCAGGCGCGGAACCCTGGCGCGCCCCTCATCCAGGCCCCGGGTCCCTAGTTCTTCCCTGGCACTCTGCCTGTGCCGGGGTGGGAGACGCGCTGGCAAGTGTGGTCCACGGGAAAAGGAACGGACCTCTGGGTGGCGGGGAGAGCTTCCAGTTCCACGGACAGGACCCCAGGGACCCTGTGAAGCAGGCCTGATATGTCCAGGGTGGGGCCCGTTGCCCCGAGGGAGGCTTGTGGTGGGGCTGCCTGCCCTCTACCTGCCGGGTCCCGCGTCTTGGCCCGAAACCGGCCAGCTGCGGCTCTGACAAATGCCATCTCCTGGGGGCATCCCCCCTGTTCTTCCATCCGTAAGGGGCGACCCCCTTACGGATGGAAGAACAGGGGGATCTTCGCAGTGGGGCGGTCGGGACGGAGGGGTCTGCGCGTTTCCAGCCACTTAGCCCAGTGACCCGCCGCCCGGCCCCAGAGTTCCAAGCTCCATGGAGGCCGGGGGCCTCTTATCACGGGAAGCAGGTGTCTCCCGGGGGTCAAGGGACGGCGTGGGCACTCTCTAGACGAGAGAGGGTGCCCGTGCCCCGAGAGAGCCCCGGGGAGAGCCCGAGGCCTGGCCGCAGAGGCTGCCATTGCCTCCCCCGGGCTCCTACCCTGGGGCCTGGCCCTGCTCGCCCGAGGCCCAGGTTCACCGCAGGTGAATGCCTTTTGCGGACGCCAAGGACAGGAGGCCGCCGATTCCCTCGCAGAGGTGGGGGTTCGAGCTCTGGGGGACTGAGGTCGCAGCGGTCACACTCCATTTTTGGGTGGTTCAGCGGAGACTGGAGGGTTGAAGCGGCTGGGTCCAAGTCTGCCGCCTTGTGGCAGGGTGGGGGCGTTGCAGGCGAAGCAAGGCTCTTAGCCTCCCAGGCGGGGCACAGGCCAGACTCCCCACAGGAGAACCGGTCCGTGGACGAGGGTCCCGCCCGCCCGCCCGCCCGCCCGCCCGCCGGGACCCGCTCCACCTGGCGCGGAACCTTGGCCGGCCCCTCTTCCCGGCCCCAGGTCCCTAGTTCTTCCCTGGCACTCTGCCTCTGCGGGGGTGGGAGAGCTGCTGGCAAGTGTGGTCCACGGGAAAACGCACGGTCCTCTGGGTGGCAGGGAGGGCTTCCGTTAACTCTGACACCAGCCCAGGGACCGTGTGAACCTGGCCTGATATCTCAAGGGCGGGGCACGTTGCCCGGAGGGATGCTTGTGGTGGGGGGGCCTGCTTGCGCCTGCGCGGCCCCGCCTCTTGGCCCGAAAACCACCCAGCCGCGGCTCGGACAAAAGCCATCTCCTGGGCGCCTCCCCCCTGTTCTTCCATCCGTAAAGGGGGACCCCTTTACGGATGGAAGAACAGGGGGATCTTCGCAGTGGCGGGGACGGGACGGAGGGGTCTGCGGGTTTGCCGCCACGTAGGCCAGTTGCTCGCACCCCGGCCCCATGCGTGCGAGCTCCATGGAGGAGGTGGGCCGCTTATGGCGGGATGCAGGCGTCCTGCGGGGGTCAAGGGACGGCGTGGGCACTCCCCGGGCGAGAGAGGGCGCCCGGGACCCGAGAGAGCACCCGGGAAAATGCCCAGCCCTGGCCCCCGTGGCTCCAGTGGCCTCCCTAGGCTCCTGCCGTGGGGCCTGGTCCCGCTCACGTGGGCCCAGGTTCTCCGCAGGTGAATGCCTTTTGCGGACACCAAGGACCACAGGCCGCGGACGCCTTCACGGGGAGGGGGGTTCGAGCTCTGTGGGACCCGGGTCCCAGCGGACACAGTCCCTTCTCGCGAAGTCCAGCCCAGACTTGAGAGAGTAGAAGCGTCTCGGTGCACGTTTGCCTCCTCGGGGCAGGGTGGGGCCTTTTGAGCCAAGAAAGACCCTTAGCCCCCCAGGCAGGTCTCAGGCCCGAGTCCCCCCGGGAGACTTGGTCCCTGGGCGTGGGTCCGGCCCGCTCGGCCCCTGCCCACCAGGCGCGGAACCCTGGCGCGCCCCTCATCCAGGCCCCGGGTCCCTAGTTCTTCCCTGGCACTCTGCCTGTGCCGGGGTGGGAGACGCGCTGGCAAGTGTGGTCCACGGGAAAAGGAACGGACCTCTGGGTGGCGGGGAGAGCTTCCAGTTCCACGGACAGGACCCCAGGGACCCTGTGAAGCAGGCCTGATATGTCCAGGGTGGGGCCCGTTGCCCCGAGGGAGGCTTGTGGTGGGGCTGCCTGCCCTCTACCTGCCGGGTCCCGCGTCTTGGCCCGAAACCGGCCAGCTGCGGCTCTGACAAATGCCATCTCCTGGGGGCATCCCCCCTGTTCTTCCATCCGTAAGGGGCGACCCCCTTACGGATGGAAGAACAGGGGGATCTTCGCAGTGGGGCGGTCGGGACGGAGGGGTCTGCGCGTTTCCAGCCACTTAGCCCAGTGACCCGCCGCCCGGCCCCAGAGTTCCAAGCTCCATGGAGGCCGGGGGCCTCTTATCACGGGAAGCAGGTGTCTCCCGGGGGTCAAGGGACGGCGTGGGCACTCTCTAGACGAGAGAGGGTGCCCGTGCCCCGAGAGAGCCCCGGGGAGAGCCCGAGGCCTGGCCGCAGAGGCTGCCATTGCCTCCCCCGGGCTCCTACCCTGGGGCCTGGCCCTGCTCGCCCGAGGCCCAGGTTCACCGCAGGTGAATGCCTTTTGCGGACGCCAAGGACAGGAGGCCGCCGATTCCCTCGCAGAGGTGGGGGTTCGAGCTCTGGGGGACTGAGGTCGCAGCGGTCACACTCCATTTTTGGGTGGTTCAGCGGAGACTGGAGGGTTGAAGCGGCTGGGTCCAAGTCTGCCGCCTTGTGGCAGGGTGGGGGCGTTGCAGGCGAAGCAAGGCTCTTAGCCTCCCAGGCGGGGCACAGGCCAGACTCCCCACAGGAGAACCGGTCCGTGGACGAGGGTCCCGCCCGCCCGCCCGCCCGCCCGCCGGGACCCGCTCCACCTGGCGCGGAACCTTGGCCGGCCCCTCTTCCCGGCCCCAGGTCCCTAGTTCTTCCCTGGCACTCTGCCTCTGCGGGGGTGGGAGAGCTGCTGGCAAGTGTGGTCCACGGGAAAACGCACGGTCCTCTGGGTGGCAGGGAGGGCTTCCGTTAACTCTGACACCAGCCCAGGGACCGTGTGAACCTGGCCTGATATCTCAAGGGCGGGGCACGTTGCCCGGAGGGATGCTTGTGGTGGGGGGGCCTGCTTGCGCCTGCGCGGCCCCGCCTCTTGGCCCGAAAACCACCCAGCCGCGGCTCGGACAAAAGCCATCTCCTGGGCGCCTCCCCCCTGTTCTTCCATCCGTAAAGGGGGACCCCTTTACGGATGGAAGAACAGGGGGATCTTCGCAGTGGCGGGGACGGGACGGAGGGGTCTGCGGGTTTGCCGCCACGTAGGCCAGTTGCTCGCACCCCGGCCCCATGCGTGCGAGCTCCATGGAGGAGGTGGGCCGCTTATGGCGGGATGCAGGCGTCCTGCGGGGGTCAAGGGACGGCGTGGGCACTCCCCGGGCGAGAGAGGGCGCCCGGGACCCGAGAGAGCACCCGGGAAAATGCCCAGCCCTGGCCCCCGTGGCTCCAGTGGCCTCCCTAGGCTCCTGCCGTGGGGCCTGGTCCCGCTCACGTGGGCCCAGGTTCTCCGCAGGTGAATGCCTTTTGCGGACACCAAGGACCACAGGCCGCGGACGCCTTCACGGGGAGGGGGGTTCGAGCTCTGTGGGACCCGGGTCCCAGCGGACACAGTCCCTTCTCGCGAAGTCCAGCCCAGACTTGAGAGAGTAGAAGCGTCTCGGTGCACGTTTGCCGCCTCGGGGCAGGGTGGGGCCTTTTGAGCCAAGAAAGACCCTTAGCCCCCCAGGCAGGTCTCAGGCCCGAGTCCCCCCGGGAGACTTGGTCCCTGGGCGTGGGTCCGGCCCGCTCGGCCCCTGCCCCCCAGGCGCGGAACCCTGGCGCGCCCCTCATCCAGGCCCCGGGTCCCTAGTTCTTCCCTGGCACTCTGCCTGTGCCGGGGTGGGAGACGCGCTGGCAAGTGTGGTCCACGGGAAAAGGAACGGACCTCTGGGTGGCGGGGAGAGCTTCCAGTTCCACGGACAGGACCCCAGGGACCCTGTGAAGCAGGCCTGATATGTCCAGGGTGGGGCCCGTTGCCCCGAGGGAGGCTTGTGGTGGGGCTGCCTGCCCTCTACCTGCCGGGTCCCGCGTCTTGGCCCGAAACCGGCCAGCTGCGGCTCTGACAAATGCCATCTCCTGGGGGCATCCCCCCTGTTCTTCCATCCGTAAGGGGCGACCCCCTTACGGATGGAAGAACAGGGGGATCTTCGCAGTGGGGCGGTCGGGACGGAGGGGTCTGCGCGTTTCCAGCCACTTAGCCCAGTGACCCGCCGCCCGGCCCCAGAGTTCCAAGCTCCATGGAGGCCGGGGGCCTCTTATCACGGGAAGCAGGTGTCTCCCGGGGGTCAAGGGACGGCGTGGGCACTCTCTAGACGAGAGAGGGTGCCCGTGCCCCGAGAGAGCCCCGGGGAGAGCCCGAGGCCTGGCCGCAGAGGCTGCCATTGCCTCCCCCGGGCTCCTACCATGGGGCCTGGCCCTGCTCGCCCGAGGCCCAGGTTCACCGCAGGTGAATGCCTTTTGCGGACGCCAAGGACAGGAGGCCGCCGATTCCCTCGCAGAGGTGGGGGTTCGAGCTCTGGGGGACTGAGGTCGCAGCGGTCACACTCCATTTTTGGGTGGTTCAGCGGAGACTGGAGGGTTGAAGCGGCTGGGTCCAAGTCTGCCGCCTTGTGGCAGGGTGGGGGCGTTGCAGGCGAAGCAAGGCTCTTAGCCTCCCAGGCGGGGCACAGGCCAGACTCCCCACAGGAGAACCGGTCCGTGGACGAGGGTCCCGCCCGCCCGCCCGCCCGCCCGCCCGCCGGGACCCGCTCCACCTGGCGCGGAACCTTGGCCGGCCCCTCTTCCCGGCCCCAGGTCCCTAGTTCTTCCCTGGCACTCTGCCTCTGCGGGGGTGGGAGAGCTGCTGGCAAGTGTGGTCCACGGGAAAACGCACGGTCCTCTGGGTGGCAGGGAGGGCTTCCGTTAACTCTGACACCAGCCCAGGGACCGTGTGAACCTGGCCTGATATCTCAAGGGCGGGGCACGTTGCCCGGAGGGATGCTTGTGGTGGGGGGGCCTGCTTGCGCCTGCGCGGCCCCGCCTCTTGGCCCGAAAACCACCCAGCCGCGGCTGGGACAAAAGCCATCTCCTGGGCGCCTCCCCCCTGTTCTTCCATCCGTAAAGGGGGACCCCTTTACGGATGGAAGAACAGGGGGATCTTCGCAGTGGCGGGGACGGGACGGAGGGGTCTGCGGGTTTGCCGCCACGTAGGCCAGTTGCTCGCACCCCGGCCCCATGCGTGCGAGCTCCATGGAGGAGGTGGGCCGCTTATGGCGGGATGCAGGCGTCCTGCGGGGGTCAAGGGACGGCGTGGGCACTCCCCGGGCGAGAGAGGGCGCCCGGGACCCGAGAGAGCACCCGGGAAAATGCCCAGCCCTGGCCCCCGTGGCTCCAGTGGCCTCCCTAGGCTCCTGCCGTGGGGCCTGGTCCCGCTCACGTGGGCCCAGGTTCTCCGCAGGTGAATGCCTTTTGCGGACACCAAGGACCACAGGCCGCGGACGCCTTCACGGGGAGGGGGGTTCGAGCTCTGTGGGACCCGGGTCCCAGCGGACACAGTCCCTTCTCGCGAAGTCCAGCCCAGACTTGAGAGAGTAGAAGCGTCTCGGTGCACGTTTGCCTCCTCGGGGCAGGGTGGGGCCTTTTGAGCCAAGAAAGACCCTTAGCCCCCCAGGCAGGTCTCAGGCCCGAGTCCCCCCGGGAGACTTGGTCCCTGGGCGTGGGTCCGGCCCGCTCGGCCCCTGCCCACCAGGCGCGGAACCCTGGCGCGCCCCTCATCCAGGCCCCGGGTCCCTAGTTCTTCCCTGGCACTCTGCCTGTGCCGGGGTGGGAGACGCGCTGGCAAGTGTGGTCCACGGGAAAAGGAACGGACCTCTGGGTGGCGGGGAGAGCTTCCAGTTCCACGGACAGGACCCCAGGGACCCTGTGAAGCAGGCCTGATATGTCCAGGGTGGGGCCCGTTGCCCCGAGGGAGGCTTGTGGTGGGGCTGCCTGCCCTCTACCTGCCGGGTCCCGCGTCTTGGCCCGAAACCGGCCAGCTGCGGCTCTGACAAATGCCATCTCCTGGGGGCATCCCCCCTGTTCTTCCATCCGTAAGGGGCGACCCCCTTACGGATGGAAGAACAGGGGGATCTTCGCAGTGGGGCGGTCGGGACGGAGGGGTCTGCGCGTTTCCAGCCACTTAGCCCAGTGACCCGCCGCCCGGCCCCAGAGTTCCAAGCTCCATGGAGGCCGGGGGCCTCTTATCACGGGAAGCAGGTGTCTCCCGGGGGTCAAGGGACGGCGTGGGCACTCTCTAGACGAGAGAGGGTGCCCGTGCCCCGAGAGAGCCCCGGGGAGAGCCCGAGGCCTGGCCGCAGAGGCTGCCATTGCCTCCCCCGGGCTCCTACCATGGGGCCTGGCCCTGCTCGCCCGAGGCCCAGGTTCACCGCAGGTGAATGCCTTTTGCGGACGCCAAGGACAGGAGGCCGCCGATTCCCTCGCAGAGGTGGGGGTTCGAGCTCTGGGGGACTGAGGTCGCAGCGGTCACACTCCATTTTGGGGTGGTTCAGCGGAGACTGGAGGGTTGAAGCGGCTGGGTCCAAGTCTGCCGCCTTGTGGCAGGGTGGGGGCGTTGCAGGCGAAGCAAGGCTCTTAGCCTCCCAGGCGGGGCACAGGCCAGACTCCCCACAGGAGAACCGGTCCGTGGACGAGGGTCCCGCCCGCCCGCCCGCCCGCCCGCCCGCCGGGACCCGCTCCACCTGGCGCGGAACCTTGGCCGGCCCCTCTTCCCGGCCCCAGGTCCCTAGTTCTTCCCTGGCACTCTGCCTCTGCGGGGGTGGGAGAGCTGCTGGCAAGTGTGGTCCACGGGAAAACGCACGGTCCTCTGGGTGGCAGGGAGGGCTTCCGTTAACTCTGACACCAGCCCAGGGACCGTGTGAACCTGGCCTGATATCTCAAGGGCGGGGCACGTTGCCCGGAGGGATGCTTGTGGTGGGGGGGCCTGCTTGCGCCTGCGCGGCCCCGCCTCTTGGCCCGAAAACCACCCAGCCGCGGCTGGGACAAAAGCCATCTCCTGGGCGCCTCCCCCCTGTTCTTCCATCCGTAAAGGGGGACCCCTTTACGGATGGAAGAACAGGGGGATCTTCGCAGTGGCGGGGACGGGACGGAGGGGTCTGCGGGTTTGCCGCCACGTAGGCCAGTTGCTCGCACCCCGGCCCCATGCGTGCGAGCTCCATGGAGGAGGTGGGCCGCTTATGGCGGGATGCAGGCGTCCTGCGGGGGTCAAGGGACGGCGTGGGCACTCCCCGGGCGAGAGAGGGCGCCCGGGACCCGAGAGAGCACCCGGGAAAATGCCCAGCCCTGGCCCCCGTGGCTCCAGTGGCCTCCCTAGGCTCCTGCCGTGGGGCCTGGTCCCGCTCACGTGGGCCCAGGTTCTCCGCAGGTGAATGCCTTTTGCGGACACCAAGGACCACAGGCCGCGGACGCCTTCACGGGGAGGGGGGTTCGAGCCCTGTGGGACCCGGGTCCCAGCGGACACAGTCCCTTCTCGCGAAGTCCAGCCCAGACTTGAGAGAGTAGAAGCGTCTCGGTGCACGTTTGCCGCCTCGGGGCAGGGTGGGGCCTTTTGAGCCAAGAAAGACCCTTAGCCCCCCAGGCAGGTCTCAGGCCCGAGTCCCCCCGGGAGACTTGGTCCCTGGGCGTGGGTCCGGCCCGCTCGGCCCCTGCCCACCAGGCGCGGAACCCTGGCGCGCCCCTCATCCAGGCCCCGGGTCCCTAGTTCTTCCCTGGCACTCTGCCTGTGCCGGGGTGGGAGACGCGCTGGCAAGTGTGGTCCACGGGAAAAGGAACGGACCTCTGGGTGGCGGGGAGAGCTTCCAGTTCCACGGACAGGACCCCAGGGACCCTGTGAAGCAGGCCTGATATGTCCAGGGTGGGGCCCGTTGCCCCGAGGGAGGCTTGTGGTGGGGCTGCCTGCCCTCTACCTGCCGGGTCCCGCGTCTTGGCCCGAAACCGGCCAGCTGCGGCTCTGACAAATGCCATCTCCTGGGGGCATCCCCCCTGTTCTTCCATCCGTAAGGGGCGACCCCCTTACGGATGGAAGAACAGGGGGATCTTCGCAGTGGGGCGGTCGGGACGGAGGGGTCTGCGCGTTTCCAGCCACTTAGCCCAGTGACCCGCCGCCCGGCCCCAGAGTTCCAAGCTCCATGGAGGCCGGGGGCCTCTTATCACGGGAAGCAGGTGTCTCCCGGGGGTCAAGGGACGGCGTGGGCACTCTCTAGACGAGAGAGGGTGCCCGTGCCCCGAGAGAGCCCCGGGGAGAGCCCGAGGCCTGGCCGCAGAGGCTGCCATTGCCTCCCCCGGGCTCCTACCATGGGGCCTGGCCCTGCTCGCCCGAGGCCCAGGTTCACCGCAGGTGAATGCCTTTTGCGGACGCCAAGGACAGGAGGCCGCCGATTCCCTCGCAGAGGTGGGGGTTCGAGCTCTGGGGGACTGAGGTCGCAGCGGTCACACTCCATTTTGGGGTGGTTCAGCGGAGACTGGAGGGTTGAAGCGGCTGGGTCCAAGTCTGCCGCCTTGTGGCAGGGTGGGGGCGTTGCAGGCGAAGCAAGGCTCTTAGCCTCCCAGGCGGGGCACAGGCCAGACTCCCCACAGGAGAACCGGTCCGTGGACGAGGGTCCCGCCCGCCCGCCCGCCCGCCCGCCCGCCGGGACCCGCTCCACCTGGCGCGGAACCTTGGCCGGCCCCTCTTCCCGGCCCCAGGTCCCTAGTTCTTCCCTGGCACTCTGCCTCTGCGGGGGTGGGAGAGCTGCTGGCAAGTGTGGTCCACGGGAAAACGCACGGTCCTCTGGGTGGCAGGGAGGGCTTCCGTTAACTCTGACACCAGCCCAGGGACCGTGTGAACCTGGCCTGATATCTCAAGGGCGGGGCACGCCTGATATCTCAAGGGCGGGGCACGTTGCCCGGAGGGATGCTTGTGGTGGGGGGGCCTGCTTGCGCCTGCGCGGCCCCGCCTCTTGGCCCGAAAACCACCCAGCCGCGGCTGGGACAAAAGCCATCTCCTGGGCGCCTCCCCCCTGTTCTTCCATCCGTAAAGGGGGACCCCTTTACGGATGGAAGAACAGGGGGATCTTCGCAGTGGCGGGGACGGGACGGAGGGGTCTGCGGGTTTGCCGCCACGTAGGCCAGTTGCTCGCACCCCGGCCCCATGCGTGCGAGCTCCATGGAGGAGGTGGGCCGCTTATGGCGGGATGCAGGCGTCCTGCGGGGGTCAAGGGACGGCGTGGGCACTCCCCGGGCGAGAGAGGGCGCCCGGGACCCGAGAGAGCACCCGGGAAAATGCCCAGCCCTGGCCCCCGTGGCTCCAGTGGCCTCCCTAGGCTCCTGCCGTGGGGCCTGGTCCCGCTCACGTGGGCCCAGGTTCTCCGCAGGTGAATGCCTTTTGCGGACACCAAGGACCACAGGCCGCGGACGCCTTCACGGGGAGGGGGGTTCGAGCTCTGTGGGACCCGGGTCCCAGCGGACACAGTCCCTTCTCGCGAAGTCCAGCCCAGACTTGAGAGAGTAGAAGCGTCTCGGTGCACGTTTGCCGCCTCGGGGCAGGGTGGGGCCTTTTGAGCCAAGAAAGACCCTTAGCCCCCCAGGCAGGTCTCAGGCCCGAGTCCCCCCGGGAGACTTGGTCCCTGGGCGTGGGTCCGGCCCGCTCGGCCCCTGCCCACCAGGCGCGGAACCCTGGCGCGCCCCTCATCCAGGCCCCGGGTCCCTAGTTCTTCCCTGGCACTCTGCCTGTGCCGGGGTGGGAGACGCGCTGGCAAGTGTGGTCCACGGGAAAAGGAACGGACCTCTGGGTGGCGGGGAGAGCTTCCAGTTCCACGGACAGGACCCCAGGGACCCTGTGAAGCAGGCCTGATATGTCCAGGGTGGGGCCCGTTGCCCCGAGGGAGGCTTGTGGTGGGGCTGCCTGCCCTCTACCTGCCGGGTCCCGCGTCTTGGCCCGAAACCGGCCAGCTGCGGCTCTGACAAATGCCATCTCCTGGGGGCATCCCCCCTGTTCTTCCATCCGTAAGGGGCGACCCCCTTACGGATGGAAGAACAGGGGGATCTTCGCAGTGGGGCGGTCGGGACGGAGGGGTCTGCGCGTTTCCAGCCACTTAGCCCAGTGACCCGCCGCCCGGCCCCAGAGTTCCAAGCTCCATGGAGGCCGGGGGCCTCTTATCACGGGAAGCAGGTGTCTCCCGGGGGTCAAGGGACGGCGTGGGCACTCTCTAGACGAGAGAGGGTGCCCGTGCCCCGAGAGAGCCCCGGGGAGAGCCCGAGGCCTGGCCGCAGAGGCTGCCATTGCCTCCCCCGGGCTCCTACCATGGGGCCTGGCCCTGCTCGCCCGAGGCCCAGGTTCACCGCAGGTGAATGCCTTTTGCGGACGCCAAGGACAGGAGGCCGCCGATTCCCTCGCAGAGGTGGGGGTTCGAGCTCTGGGGGACTGAGGTCGCAGCGGTCACACTCCATTTTGGGGTGGTTCAGCGGAGACTGGAGGGTTGAAGCGGCTGGGTCCAAGTCTGCCGCCTTGTGGCAGGGTGGGGGCGTTGCAGGCGAAGCAAGGCTCTTAGCCTCCCAGGCGGGGCACAGGCCAGACTCCCCACAGGAGAACCGGTCCGTGGACGAGGGTCCCTCCCGCCCGCCGGGACCCGCTCCACCTGGCGCGGAACCTTGGCCGGCCCCTCTTCCCGGCCCCAGGTCCCTAGTTCTTCCCTGGCACTCTGCCTCTGCGGGGGTGGGAGAGCTGCTGGCAAGTGTGTCCACGGGAAAACGCACGGTCCTCTGGGTGGCAGGGAGGGCTTTCCGTTAACTCTGACACCAGCCCAGGGACCGTGTGAACCTGGCCTGATATCTCAAGGGCGGGGCACGTTGCCCGGAGGGATGCTTGTGGTGGGGGGGCCTGCTTGCGCCTGCGCGGCCCCGCCTCTTGGCCTGAAAACCACCCAGCCGCGGCTGGGACAAAAGCCATCTCCTGGGCGCCTCCCCCCTGTTCTTCCATCCGTAAAGGGGGACCCCTTTACGGATGGAAGAACAGGGGGATCTTCGCAGTGGCGGGGACGGGACGGAGGGGTCTGCGGGTTTGCCGCCACGTAGGCCAGTTGCTCGCACCCCGGCCCCATGCGTGCGAGCTCCGTGGAGGAGGTGGGCCGCTTATGGCGGGATGCAGGCGTCCTGCGGGGGTCAAGGGACGGCGTGGGCACTCCCCGGGCGAGAGAGGGCGCCCGGGACCCGAGAGAGCACCCGGGAAAATGCCCAGCCCTGGCCCCCGTGGCTCCAGTGGCCTCCCTAGGCTCCTGCCGTGGGGCCTGGTCCCGCTCACGTGGGCCCAGGTTCTCCGCAGGTGAATGCCTTTTGCGGACACCAAGGACCACAGGCCGCGGACGCCTTCACGGGGAGGGGGGTTCGAGCTCTGTGGGACCCGGGTCCCAGCGGACACAGTCCCTTCTCGCGAAGTCCAGCCCAGACTTGAGAGAGTAGAAGCGTCTCGGTGCACGTTTCCGCCCTCGGGGCAGGGGTGGGGCCTTTTGAGCCAAGAAAGACCTTAGCCCCCCAGGCAGGTCTCAGGCCCGAGTCCCCCCGGGAGACTTGGTCCCTGGGCGTGGGTCCGGCCCGCTCGGCCCCTGCCCCCCAGGCGCGGAACCCTGGCGCGCCCCTCATCCAGGCCCCGGGTCCCTAGTTCTTCCCTGGCACTCTGCCTGTGCCGGGGTGGGAGACGCGCTGGCAAGTGTGGTCCACGGGAAAAGGAACGGACCTCTGGGTGGCGGGGAGAGCTTCCAGTTCCACGGACAGGACCCCAGGGACCCTGTGAAGCAGGCCTGATATGTCCAGGGTGGGGCCCGTTGCCCCGAGGGAGGCTTGTGGTGGGGCTGCCTGCCCTCTACCTGCCGGGTCCCGCGTCTTGGCCCGAAAACCGGCCAGCTGCGGCTCTGACAAATGCCATCTCCTGGGGGCATCCCCCCTGTTCTTCCATCCGTAAGGGGCGACCCCCTTACGGATGGAAGAACAGGGGGATCTTCGCAGTGGGGCGGTCGGGACGGAGGGGTCTGCGCGTTTCCAGCCACTTAGCCCAGTGACCCGCCGCCCGGCCCCAGAGTTCCAAGCTCCATGGAGGCCGGGGGCCTCTTATCACGGGAAGCAGGTGTCTCCCGGGGGTCAAGGGACGGCGTGGGCACTCTCTAGACGAGAGAGGGTGCCCGTGCCCCGAGAGAGCCCCGGGGAGAGCCCGAGGCCTGGCCGCAGAGGCTGCCATTGCCTCCCCCGGGCTCCTACCATGGGGCCTGGCCCTGCTCGCCCGAGGCCCAGGTTCACCGCAGGTGAATGCCTTTTGCGGACGCCAAGGACAGGAGGCCGCCGATTCCCTCGCAGAGGTGGGGGTTCGAGCTCTGGGGGACTGAGGTCGCAGCGGTCACACTCCATTTTGGGGTGGTTCAGCGGAGACTGGAGGGTTGAAGCGGCTGGGTCCAAGTCTGCCGCCTTGTGGCAGGGTGGGGGCGTTGCAGGCGAAGCAAGGCTCTTAGCCTCCCAGGCGGGGCACAGGCCAGACTCCCCACAGGAGAACCGGTCCGTGGACGAGGGTCCCGCCCGCCCGCCCGCCCGCCCCGCCCGCCGGGACCCGCTCCACCTGGCGCGGAACCTTGGCCGGCCCCTCTTCCCGGCCCCAGGTCCCTAGTTCTTCCCTGGCACTCTGCCTCTGCGGGGGTGGGAGAGCTGCTGGCAAGTGTGGTCCACGGGAAAACGGCACGGTCCTCTGGGTGGCAGGGAGGGCTTCCGTTAACTCTGACACCAGCCCAGGGACCGTGTGAACCTGGCCTGATATCTCAAGGGCGGGGCACGTTGCCCGGAGGGATGCTTGTGGTGGGGGGGCCTGCTTGCGCCTGCGCGGCCCCGCCTCTTGGCCCGAAAACCACCCAGCCGCGGCTGGGACAAAAGCCATCTCCTGGGCGCCTCCCCCCTGTTCTTCCATCCGTAAAGGGGGACCCCTTTACGGATGGAAGAACAGGGGGATCTTCGCAGTGGCGGGGACGGGACGGAGGGGTCTGCGGGTTTGCCGCCACGTAGGCCAGTTGCTCGCACCCCGGCCCCATGCGTGCGAGCTCCATGGAGGAGGTGGGCCGCTTATGGCGGGATGCAGGCGTCCTGCGGGGGTCAAGGGACGGCGTGGGCACTCCCCGGGCGAGAGAGGGCGCCCGGGACCCGAGAGAGCACCCGGGAAAATGCCCAGCCCTGGCCCCCGTGGCTCCAGTGGCCTCCCTAGGCTCCTGCCGTGGGGCCTGGTCCCGCTCACGTGGGCCCAGGTTCTCCGCAGGTGAATGCCTTTTGCGGACACCAAGGACCACAGGCCGCGGACGCCTTCACGGGGAGGGGGGTTCGAGCTCTGTGGGACCCGGGTCCCAGCGGACACAGTCCCTTCTCGCGAAGTCCAGCCCAGACTTGAGAGAGTAGAAGCGTCTCGGTGCACGTTTGCCGCCTCGGGGCAGGGTGGGGCCTTTTGAGCCAAGAAAGACCCTTAGCCCCCCAGGCAGGTCTCAGGCCCGAGTCCCCCCGGGAGACTTGGTCCCTGGGCGTGGGTCCGGCCCGCTCGGCCCCTGCCCACCAGGCACGGAACCCTGGCGCGCCCCTCATCCAGGCCCCGGGTCCCTAGTTCTTCCCTGGCACTCTGCCTGTGCCGGGGTGGGAGACGCGCTGGCAAGTGTGGTCCACGGGAAAAGGAACGGACCTCTGGGTGGCGGGGAGAGCTTCCAGTTCCACGGACAGGACCCCAGGGACCCTGTGAAGCAGGCCTGATATGTCCATGGTGGGGCCCGTTGCCCCGAGGGAGGCTTGTGGTGGGGCTGCCTGCCCTCTACCTGCCGGGTCCCGCGTCTTGGCCCGAAACCGGCCAGCTGCGGCTCTGACAAATGCCATCTCCTGGGGGCATCCCCCCTGTTCTTCCATCCGTAAGGGGCGACCCCCTTACGGATGGAAGAACAGGGGGATCTTCGCAGTGGGGCGGTCGGGACGGAGGGGTCTGCGCGTTTCCAGCCACTTAGCCCAGTGACCCGCCGCCCGGCCCCAGAGTTCCAAGCTCCATGGAGGCCGGGGGCCTCTTATCACGGGAAGCAGGTGTCTCCCGGGGGTCAAGGGACGGCGTGGGCACTCTCTAGACGAGAGAGGGTGCCCGTGCCCCGAGAGAGCCCCGGGGAGAGCCCGAGGCCTGGCCGCAGAGGCTGCCATTGCCTCCCCCGGGCTCCTACCATGGGGCCTGGCCCTGCTCGCCCGAGGCCCAGGTTCACCGCAGGTGAATGCCTTTTGCGGACGCCAAGGACAGGAGGCCGCCGATTCCCTCGCAGAGGTGGGGGTTCGAGCTCTGGGGGACTGAGGTCGCAGCGGTCACACTCCATTTTGGGGTGGTTCAGCGGAGACTGGAGGGTTGAAGCGGCTGGGTCCAAGTCTGCCGCCTTGTGGCAGGGTGGGGGCGTTGCAGGCGAAGCAAGGCTCTTAGCCTCCCAGGCGGGGCACAGGCCAGACTCCCCACAGGAGAACCGGTCCGTGGACGAGGGTCCCGCCCGCCCGCCCGCCCGCCCGCCCGCCGGGACCCGCTCCACCTGGCGCGGAACCTTGGCCGGCCCCTCTTCCCGGCCCCAGGTCCCTAGTTCTTCCCTGGCACTCTGCCTCTGCGGGGGTGGGAGAGCTGCTGGCAAGTGTGGTCCACGGGAAAACGCACGGTCCTCTGGGTGGCAGGGAGGGCTTCCGTTAACTCTGACACCAGCCCAGGGACCGTGTGAACCTGGCCTGATATCTCAAGGGCGGGGCACGTTGCCCGGAGGGATGCTTGTGGTGGGGGGGCCTGCTTGCGCCTGCGCGGCCCCGCCTCTTGGCCCGAAAACCACCCAGCCGCGGCTGGGACAAAAGCCATCTCCTGGGCGCCTCCCCCCTGTTCTTCCATCCGTAAAGGGGGACCCCTTTACGGATGGAAGAACAGGGGGATCTTCGCAGTGGCGGGGACGGGACGGAGGGGTCTGCGGGTTTGCCGCCACGTAGGCCAGTTGCTCGCACCCCGGCCCCATGCGTGCGAGCTCCATGGAGGAGGTGGGCCGCTTATGGCGGGATGCAGGCGTCCTGCGGGGGTCAAGGGACGGCGTGGGCACTCCCCGGGCGAGAGAGGGCGCCCGGGACCCGAGAGAGCACCCGGGAAAATGCCCAGCCCTGGCCCCCGTGGCTCCAGTGGCCTCCCTAGGCTCCTGCCGTGGGGCCTGGTCCCGCTCACGTGGGCCCAGGTTCTCCGCAGGTGAATGCCTTTTGCGGACACCAAGGACCACAGGCCGCGGACGCCTTCACGGGGAGGGGGGTTCGAGCTCTGTGGGACCCGGGTCCCAGCGGACACAGTCCCTTCTCGCGAAGTCCAGCCCAGACTTGAGAGAGTAGAAGCGTCTCGGTGCACGTTTGCCGCCTCGGGGCAGGGTGGGGCCTTTTGAGCCAAGAAAGACCCTTAGCCCCCCAGGCAGGTCTCAGGCCCGAGTCCCCCCGGGAGACTTGGTCCCTGGGCGTGGGTCCGGCCCGCTCGGCCCCTGCCCCCCAGGCGCGGAACCCTGGCGCGCCCCTCATCCAGGCCCCGGGTCCCTAGTTCTTCCCTGGCACTCTGCCTGTGCCGGGGTGGGAGACGCGCTGGCAAGTGTGGTCCACGGGAAAAGGAACGGACCTCTGGGTGGCGGGGAGAGCTTCCAGTTCCACGGACAGGACCCCAGGGACCCTGTGAAGCAGGCCTGATATGTCCAGGGTGGGGCCCGTTGCCCCGAGGGAGGCTTGTGGTGGGGCTGCCTGCCCTCTACCTGCCGGGTCCCGCGTCTTGGCCCGAAACCGGCCAGCTGCGGCTCTGACAAATGCCATCTCCTGGGGGCATCCCCCCTGTTCTTCCATCCGTAAGGGGCGACCCCCTTACGGATGGAAGAACAGGGGGATCTTCGCAGTGGGGCGGTCGGGACGGAGGGGTCTGCGCGTTTCCAGCCACTTAGCCCAGTGACCCGCCGCCCGGCCCCAGAGTTCCAAGCTCCATGGAGGCCGGGGGCCTCTTATCACGGGAAGCAGGTGTCTCCCGGGGGTCAAGGGACGGCGTGGGCACTCTCTAGACGAGAGAGGGTGCCCGTGCCCCGAGAGAGCCCCGGGGAGAGCCCGAGGCCTGGCCGCAGAGGCTGCCATTGCCTCCCCCGGGCTCCTACCCTGGGGCCTGGCCCTGCTCGCCCGAGGCCCAGGTTCACCGCAGGTGAATGCCTTTTGCGGACGCCAAGGACAGGAGGCCGCCGATTCCCTCGCAGAGGTGGGGGTTCGAGCTCTGGGGGACTGAGGTCGCAGCGGTCACACTCCATTTTTGGGTGGTTCAGCGGAGACTGGAGGGTTGAAGCGGCTGGGTCCAAGTCTGCCGCCTTGTGGCAGGGTGGGGGCGTTGCAGGCGAAGCAAGGCTCTTAGCCTCCCAGGCGGGGCACAGGCCAGACTCCCCACAGGAGAACCGGTCCGTGGACGAGGGTCCCGCCCGCCCGCCCGCCCGCCCGCCCGCCGGGACCCGCTCCACCTGGCGCGGAACCTTGGCCGGCCCCTCTTCCCGGCCCCAGGTCCCTAGTTCTTCCCTGGCACTCTGCCTCTGCGGGGGTGGGAGAGCTGCTGGCAAGTGTGGTCCACGGGAAAACGCACGGTCCTCTGGGTGGCAGGGAGGGCTTCCGTTAACTCTGACACCAGCCCAGGGACCGTGTGAACCTGGCCTGATATCTCAAGGGCGGGGCACGTTGCCCGGAGGGATGCTTGTGGTGGGGGGGCCTGCTTGCGCCTGCGCGGCCCCGCCTCTTGGCCCGAAAACCACCCAGCCGCGGCTCGGACAAAAGCCATCTCCTGGGCGCCTCCCCCCTGTTCTTCCATCCGTAAAGGGGGACCCCTTTACGGATGGAAGAACAGGGGGATCTTCGCAGTGGCGGGGACGGGACGGAGGGGTCTGCGGGTTTGCCGCCACGTAGGCCAGTTGCTCGCACCCCGGCCCCATGCGTGCGAGCTCCATGGAGGAGGTGGGCCGCTTATGGCGGGATGCAGGCGTCCTGCGGGGGTCAAGGGACGGCGTGGGCACTCCCCGGGCGAGAGAGGGCGCCCGGGACCCGAGAGAGCACCCGGGAAAATGCCCAGCCCTGGCCCCCGTGGCTCCAGTGGCCTCCCTAGGCTCCTGCCGTGGGGCCTGGTCCCGCTCACGTGGGCCCAGGTTCTCCGCAGGTGAATGCCTTTTGCGGACACCAAGGACCACAGGCCGCGGACGCCTTCACGGGGAGGGGGGTTCGAGCCCTGTGGGACCCGGGTCCCAGCGGACACAGTCCCTTCTCGCGAAGTCCAGCCCAGACTTGAGAGAGTAGAAGCGTCTCGGTGCACGTTTGCCGCCTCGGGGCAGGGTGGGGCCTTTTGAGCCAAGAAAGACCCTTAGCCCCCCAGGCAGGTCTCAGGCCCGAGTCCCCCCGGGAGACTTGGTCCCTGGGCGTGGGTCCGGCCCGCTCGGCCCCTGCCCACCAGGCGCGGAACCCTGGCGCGCCCCTCATCCAGGCCCCGGGTCCCTAGTTCTTCCCTGGCACTCTGCCTGTGCCGGGGTGGGAGACGCGCTGGCAAGTGTGGTCCACGGGAAAAGGAACGGACCTCTGGGTGGCGGGGAGAGCTTCCAGTTCCACGGACAGGACCCCAGGGACCCTGTGAAGCAGGCCTGATATGTCCAGGGTGGGGCCCGTTGCCCCGAGGGAGGCTTGTGGTGGGGCTGCCTGCCCTCTACCTGCCGGGTCCCGCGTCTTGGCCCGAAACCGGCCAGCTGCGGCTCTGACAAATGCCATCTCCTGGGGGCATCCCCCCTGTTCTTCCATCCGTAAGGGGCGACCCCCTTACGGATGGAAGAACAGGGGGATCTTCGCAGTGGGGCGGTCGGGACGGAGGGGTCTGCGCGTTTCCAGCCACTTAGCCCAGTGACCCGCCGCCCGGCCCCAGAGTTCCAAGCTCCATGGAGGCCGGGGGCCTCTTATCACGGGAAGCAGGTGTCTCCCGGGGGTCAAGGGACGGCGTGGGCACTCTCTAGACGAGAGAGGGTGCCCGTGCCCCGAGAGAGCCCCGGGGAGAGCCCGAGGCCTGGCCGCAGAGGCTGCCATTGCCTCCCCCGGGCTCCTACCCTGGGGCCTGGCCCTGCTCGCCCGAGGCCCAGGTTCACCGCAGGTGAATGCCTTTTGCGGACGCCAAGGACAGGAGGCCGCCGATTCCCTCGCAGAGGTGGGGGTTCGAGCTCTGGGGGACTGAGGTCGCAGCGGTCACACTCCATTTTTGGGTGGTTCAGCGGAGACTGGAGGGTTGAAGCGGCTGGGTCCAAGTCTGCCGCCTTGTGGCAGGGTGGGGGCGTTGCAGGCGAAGCAAGGCTCTTAGCCTCCCAGGCGGGGCACAGGCCAGACTCCCCACAGGAGAACCGGTCCGTGGACGAGGGTCCCGCCCGCCCGCCCGCCCGCCCGCCGCCGGGACCCGCTCCACCTGGCGCGGAACCTTGGCCGGCCCCTCTTCCCGGCCCCAGGTCCCTAGTTCTTCCCTGGCACTCTGCCTCTGCGGGGGTGGGAGAGCTGCTGGCAAGTGTGGTCCACGGGAAAACGCACGGTCCTCTGGGTGGCAGGGAGGGCTTCCGTTAACTCTGACACCAGCCCAGGGACCGTGTGAACCTGGCCTGATATCTCAAGGGCGGGGCACGTTGCCCGGAGGGATGCTTGTGGTGGGGGGGCCTGCTTGCGCCTGCGCGGCCCCGCCTCTTGGCCCGAAAACCACCCAGCCGCGGCTGGGACAAAAGCCATCTCCTGGGCGCCTCCCCCCTGTTCTTCCATCCGTAAAGGGGGACCCCTTTACGGATGGAAGAACAGGGGGATCTTCGCAGTGGCGGGGACGGGACGGAGG